>NC_046327.1:7515161-7668294 GCF_009819535.1 Lacerta agilis | reverse complement strand
AAGAACATGGCTATTAAATTGGCCCATGGGCCTAGAAGTTTGAAACGAGGTGCTGTTATTGTGAGCTGTAACTAAACGATGATCCTGACAAGGTTTCTCTAGAGATCTGAGTTCACTTTTACAAACATAGAATTGGGTTGAAACAAGTGATTCAGGCTTACTGACCTCAGACATTTTCTGTATGACTAAGTCATCCCTCCCACCCTCCAACCACAGTAACAGCAAGGCTGCCAGTTGTCCAAGCAGAGGTGAAGCTAGGGAATACTCTCATCTGGAGAGACACAAATTGAACCACAGGTACTGGGCCAAACATCTTGCAGACTGTCAGTCGGCTATCCGTGTTAAAGAAGTTTTCATCTAGCACAATCAACATAATACTGGCCATATAAGGAGCACCGGAATCCAACAACCGAATGAAGGTTTTCAATTTACAGATCACTAAATGCAACTTACATTATGCATGTAAGCTACATTGGTTCCTAGATATTTTGCACCATAAAGTTTTCCATCTGGCCATTTCACTTGAACGACTTCTCCCTCTGCAGGTGGGCCCAGCTTCAGGCAATCTCTGCTCTGGATCAAAACAAAACAAAGAGATATCCAGTTATTAAACAAGGAGGTAGAAAGACTATGTATGAGTATGGCTCAGTCACGAAGGGAGTCTTCTTGCTATCCTGTTAGCACACAGACAAAACACGCTCCTCCTCTATGAACCAAAGAGTGTTCCAAGCCCCCACTCACAACAATACACAAGAGCAATGTCAACGTAACACGTTGATTCGAATGGCACAAGCAGATTCTGGTGATGATATAGAAAAATGTATCCCCAAAGAAAAGCCTTGCAACGCTCTTTACCAACACTCTCCCATCACTGCAGAGAGCACAAAAGGTTAACGTTGTTAAGAGAAAATTAATTTTCTATGTCTATGTAGCACTCACTGAGCTCTATAAAGGTGATGGATGGAGGGATTTAACATGTTTTCTCTACTCTTATCCTTGCATGGTACTCAACTGTCAGAATCCGAAGGCAGAATCCTAGCCTTGTTGGTAAATGAATGCAGCTATTAAATGCAGAAATACAGCATGAGATAAACACTTAGTATAGCAGCTTTCGTTTGTGGAAATCAAAAGCAAATATAAGCCAATACTACCCCCACCCTCCGAAAAAAACCTAAAAAATATATTTGAGTATTAGAAGGCAATAATAGCACAGATGTTCAGTTTGTTGGCAATCGGTGTAGAATTGAGAATGCCTTTCCCAATTAAAACACTAGAAGACCACGGTCACTAACCCATTGTTTTCCATAACAATGGCGCGTTTTATTTTGTATTCTTCTAATACAAAGCGAAGACTCACACTTGCAAGAGGGCAATGAAACAGGAGAGAAACGAAATTATTTACATTTAAGTGCTTCAGGATGATATACAAGTGTTGCCAGAAAATGATCTCAATCTCGATGGGAAAAATGCCACCCCTAGCTTTATTCAAACTGCCGGGAGAACAGCTTTTACAAAAAAAAAAAGCACTTGTTAATGGCTCTTAAAGCTTTTGTAATCAGCGAGCATTCTTTCTCTTTGTGTGTGTTAAGTATTGTAAACCCAGCTCCCTCTGGTGGTAGATTCAAGCAAGGCTAAAACGAGTGCATGACTTATTTGGGCAATAAGGATCCTAGATGCCAACGACAACATTGCCTTGTATATGGACGCAGCCACAGGTTTCCTAGCCTAATAATCTTGCCTGAACAGCTGTACTTTCCATCCCACTGATACTATTGCATGTGCATGCTGTGAAGCTCCTTATATCAAGATGAAGAAAATCAATTCCCATCTTGATAAGATTAGAACTCTTTTCTGCAGATGATTGCTAAGCTCATTTCTACAAGCTGCTCTGCTACAGTGGGGCTTTGAAATAGATGGGAAGGTTGACATGTTACTTTGCAAGAGAGCTACCTAGGGTTTGTCATTCCGGTGGGGCTGAACTACCAGCATGTTGATTAGCAGGGAAATGTGCATGTTTTGTGTGTGTGTGTGTGTGTGTGTTGGTTCCGGTCCTCAATACACACACACACAAACACACACAGGTAACTACTGCTGTAAATATAACAAGTGTTTTTCCTGCTGATTCTGAGAGAGAGAATGAGCCTTTCTGCCATTGATATGATAAAAATATATCATTTGAGGCACTAGACAAACGTTTTGCATTATGTTTCAGTTCACAACCCTGTATCCCGTCCTTTCAACATGAACAGGATATCTTCCCAGTAAATGAGGTGTGGATTTCAGGCTGTTTAATTTGGCACTACATGATGCACCCCATGGCTGTAGACTTCCTCCGATGTTCCCTCCAGCTGCCAGAATCCTGCTGCAGAAACAAGTGGTCTCAGAACTGCTTTTTCACTGCAGGGCCATGCAGAACTTGTTATTGGTAGTGACCCAGTGTTTGGCCAAGGTGAGGAAATGGGTACAGATGATGCAACAGAGGGAGCATAAAAAAAAATCTAAGGTAATGATGTATGTGGCTGAAAATACAAGGAGGATAGGAATGCACACAGCAGCCTTCCCTGGTCTCTCACGTTTGGAAGCCCAGGTTGAGGAAGTGATGCTTATTTTCATTTTGCAAGAAGACTGCCATCTGCTCTGTTTGACTGTGCCTAATAACCACCAGCCATTTCTCCATTATTCAAAGCAAAATGGCTCATGCATTCTACATTGAAGTCTTATTGATAAAGACTTTCTGGAAACTTCCTTGGCTGCAAAACACACAGTGGTCAACTCCTGACAAACCATGAAATGGAGAGAAAAAATTACACAAATGTTGCCAGAGTCTCCACTGGTCTTTTATGATAATCAGGGCCCAAGAATATGTGTTGGTTTTTCACTTATTAAGCCCCGGATAGTAAAGGAACACAGAATAGCTTCTCCTTAATATGCTACATTGGTCTTTAAGTTCAACTGGAGGATTTTCTTGATTACTCTATCAGTGTGCCAGTTTCACAGCTAGAGATACTAAGAAGCCTTCTCAGTGGCTTCCCCAGTTGTAGATTTTCCTTCCCATGGTGGAAGGATGGGAAGCCTGTGGCCCTCTGTTTGTTGCTGGACTCCAGCTCTCATTAACCCCAGACAACAAGGCTCAATGCTCAGGGATGATAGAAGTGACTTCTGAAGGGCCACAGGTTGCCCAACCCTGCCTTAGTGGTTTACCAAACAATGCATACATCGTCTTTTCTAGAAGAGCTGTTTCAACATATTTACAGGGCAAAGAAAAATTCTTAACGTGGGATAATGGTTCTGTAAGGAAAATTATGTTAGAAACTGGTACTAACACTCTCCAGAGTTGAGAAGATATGTGAAGTGGGCCAAAAGAACCTCATAACAGACATACACCAATGATGGTTAAAAACAAAAGTCTAAGCAGATTCAGGCTGCAGCAATGAACCTAGGGATTCCCCTATAAAGAATGGTCCTAAGTGAACATGGGTTGTATGAACATAGAGAGGAAATACAGAGCAGTGAAAAGAATGTAGAGCTGGTGAGTTTTGACTGGTGCCTCTAGAAAGATTTTGGAGCATTAGCTGCAATTTAGAGTGCCCACTGACAACAATATTTCCATTCTAATAATGTCATGGCCTTTATAATCAGTCTCTCTTACCAGCAAAAGTAACTGGGTGGCTAATTACATTAGTAAATCACATAATCATGATAGTTATCTATTCAACGTTATATTTAGGCTTTTATTATTTATCATCATTATATGAATCTCCTAACTGGCAATTGGGTGCAGGCAATACTGGCCTGCCCTCAATCATGGTGAGCATATGACCCACCTCTGGTTTGGATTTTAATCCCACCCAGAAAAGAACTCCTGGTCTCTTGAATGTCTGCCCTGCTGCGCTCATCTGTGGTCTGGCAACAACAGCAGTGGCAACGAATCTTTCTAGGCATAACATGCAAGCTGCCAGCCCAATATGCATAGCCGCTTTATTTTAATGTACACCAGGCTCTCCAATTGTCTTTGGTCGAATGTTTCTAAGATATACCACTTTTTCTACCTTTTGATACAAAAAAAAGTAGGCGCATGAAGAAATCAAAGCTCTTACCAACTTTATAATGGGCTATTCACTGTAGTAATAGAAAATTTAATGATTGTTTCAGCAAGGGTTTAGAGTGGCAATATATATATAAAATGATTGCAAGAGAAGGAGTAAGGGAACTGTCACAAAGAGTGAGCGCACACTGTTTAAAATCCAGGGGGAAAAGAAGGGTTCCTGTAGCAAAGTTGTAAAGGTGACTAAATTGGGGTTCCCTGAGATGGGAAGCGTATCCCTCAGGACTGAAATGAAATGTCAACAAGCCCATTCAGTTAATACACTAAATGCAAGCTGTCCATTCTGCTTAAGCCAGTTGTGTGTGCATTAGCTTGAAATTTGGGTGTGAGTGATTAAGCTTTCACAGTTGTGCTTACAAAGTGATAGTTTTCATAAAGAACATGACCACTGTAATTAGTATTAACAGCTCGGCAACAGACAAGCTTATCATAGAAATATATATGATGACAGAGATGAAAGCAACTAATATAATTTATCTACTCAAGCTATTAAAACTAATGGAAAGAAGAACTCTGAAAATTTGTTGCAAGCATCTCAAAAGCCTCTTTAACCATATCTAACTTGGGAGAACTGTACATGCATGACTGTATGTGCTAGTTCAAACTGTTTGAGTGAAAGAGCCTGGTTTCTGAAATGTGCAATTATCAGGATTCTGCAGGGATCTAAGATGGACTTTTCCATGATATTCTAATTTTTTGAGTTTCACCTGTATATGCACAAAAATGCTGGAGCAATTGAAAATATTTAGTCCATCAAGAACGTTTAATCTGCCCCTAATGAGAGACTGAGAAGCAATGATAATTCTGTGGGATACTGTATTCTTATAAAAAGGGCAGACTGCATCCTTTTCTTTGAGCTGATGGAAACAAAATGGAATTAGGTGTTGTAGTGTTAGATTGAACCTAATGAAACCTATACAAACCCTGCTCTCACAATGCACTTCAGTGCATTCACAGTTGGGGAACACGTGCTTTAATTTTGCATATACTTCCCTTATCAGAATATCCATGGATGGGGGGGGGGATTGAATTGGGTAGTGAAGATTGCCACTTGTATGAGAACATTATGTGGATGCGGCAAAAAAATGGGGAGGTGGGTAAGACTGAAGCAGCTTCAAATCCACTTTAAACTCTTGTGCGGATGAGCTCAAAAACTGGAAGCAGGCAGAGAGCTGAGTTGCTCTCTGGAAGAATCTGAGGGTACTAGTTGCACTTTGGGGTGTTTGTGGAGTGTTAAGCGGTGAGTCTCTACCTATGCTCAACTGGTATAACTGTAAAGAAATGCAAATGTTACAAAATGCCATGAGCCTCCTGCTTTAGAAGGAAGCTGAATCTTGGGAGTGCATAATAGGAATGATATACAGCACAGCCTAATCAGCAGATTACACGAGTTAACCTCTCTTAATAATTGCTGGCATGTTTCTGTTGGCATGACATCAATTGTTGCTGAAAGGAAAGCCACTGCATAACATTATGAAACAGAAAATGCCATTCGAAAAATCACATATTTCCTTACCAGTATAAATGCAGGATAGATAATTTATTTGCGTGTTTAGACCTTTTACCTTCCCCAAATAAATTCACACGACTCAGGTATTTGGTTTGGTTTTTGGCAGAATTTAGGCCACAACTTTATTGATTACAACAAGTGTGTGGTTGCATAGGTTCTGGTTCGACTATCTCCCTGCACCCATGCAGGTAGAACTGTCCCAGAGCCACGTTCATAGGACAGACAAGGATGAACACCAGGGACAGCTGATGGAGGGTGCGCCAAACAGTGGACCTGATGCCCCCTGGACTCGGGTGCGGGCCAAACCCTTTTCGGGGAACGCCAAACCAATGAGTCCGTGGATTCCTTTACCGGAATATCCTGCATTTGCATAGGCGTGGCCACATCACGTGCCACACCTATCACCTGAACCAGAGCCTATCCACAACTTACAAGTTGTGACTATTTGCTACACGGCAGGCGAAACCCAAATGGCACCATCCAATCAGCCAAGTGGGGAAAATTCCTGCCGTGCCCCTGTCCCAACGACAGATGACACACGACGGCATTGCAAGGTCAAGCGCAAGCCCTAAATATAGTGAGAGGTGGGCGGGTGTTCTGATGCGAAAGCCCCAAAGACTAAGAGGAAGCTCAGTAGCCTCGCATGGGCTTAAATAGGTCCCGCATTGCTGCTCTTTCTAAACACCCCATTGGTCAGACTGCACCCTAGCAACGCATGACCGACCTATCAGGGGTTGTGGCTGATTCCAGATTACCCCCCACAACACCAGGTCAGGTCGCACCGCAACACGTGCCCTCTTTTAATGGAGGACACGCTTTATTTTAAAGAGAAGGAATAAAGTAAACGCTGCAAGTAACAAAGCTACAATGGTACCTCTGGTTACGAACTTAATTTGTTCTGGAGGTCCATTCTTAACCTGAAACTGTTCTTAACCTGAGGTACCACTTTAGCTCATGGGGCCTCCCGTTGCCTCCACCACGTGATTTCCATTCTCATCCTGAGGTAAAGTTCTTAACCCAAGGTACCACTTCTGGGTTAGCGGAGCCTGTAACCCCAAGTGTTTGTAACCCGAGGTGTCTGTAACCCGAGGTACCACTGTACTTGATACATACCCTGCCCTATTGTTCTAATAAGGGTTTTCCTGGCTGGATCTAGACACAACAACAAAAAAACGTTTCAAGAAAACACGCTGTAAACCTCAAAGTGGGAAATCACATTGGCGGAAGACACAACTTCACAGCGCCATCTGGTGTCACAGTGTTATAACACAAATAACATGCTTTTTCTTCACTAATGTAGCTGAGTCCCCAGTCTTCCGACAGCTGAAGCGTATTTGGTTTCTGAATAAAATTTTGAGACATGCCTCACTCTTATATTGGAAAAGTTTACTTTTCATGCCAGGCCAGAGGGACAGTGGATTATGCAGAGACTCAGTGGATAGCTCCCTCTTTGTGTTGGTACACTGGAATCACAAGGGTCTTTGTTTCATTAATTTATTTCTCGTAGCACTGACAGCTCTCTTGTGGCACACTAATTGGCTATAACGTACAGCCATTGGGCACTCATGCACAAGTTCAGTTATGGAAATCTGTGGCTAAGACATCCACGGGGGTGGGGAAACTCTTATTTTTAAATAGCATTTCCATTTGTCATGCTATTATGCTGACATTTTTGTTCAAATGCATGATCACGAAAATGTGCCCAATTCCATTACAAAGGAAGCCAAAGATGGTAATTTGATGTTTTGTGAAATTTAGGTGTATTTGGAAATGCAGAAGTAGTCTTTAGAAAATTTCTGTGATGTACTTTTGCTGTCACATTTCTAAATGCTCTCTTCCTTTTTTCATAGCTGGAGATGAATTTGAAGCACAGACTGATGGGGCTTAATCGTCACCATTCTCATCTCAGTGAAGGCTCTCTCGGGTCCTCTGTTTGAAAGGATGCAGTTACATTAGTGTCAGCATAATTCTGTTAAGGGCTCCATGTATCAATGTTGGCTTTTAAAAAAAAATATGAGGAAAAATCCTCAAATTTCTATTCATGTTTGTCTCTTTCGGGTGAGGAAACATCCATTTTGGAAAAGACTTGTAGACTAATAATAATAATAATAATAATAATCTGTATGTTGTGTCACATTTACTTGGATTGACAGCCTGAGTCATGTAGTAATATGTCTTTTACTACTGTTTTTACTGCTGTGACTTGCAGGCTGAGTTTAACTGCTCAGTGCTCTATACTCCACAGAACACACATATTTGGGCATTTTTAAGACAGAACAAGAACACATGGGCATTTGGAATATCCCCTGGGAGTCCTGAAAATGCAGTACAGTCCAAAGACTGAGATACATTTCAGCATTGGTGTTTTATAAACTGAAATGGAATACCTTCTTTTCTTTCTCTCCGATGGCTTCAGACTCCAGTTCTATAAACATGTATGTTTCTAACATACATGTGGCTCAAGGGTCCTGAGAAATCTGGATGCAAACCGTACCTTGACTATGAATGCAATGGAGTGTCCATGGCCAGGCCACTAGTTCCCAGCCGTAATTTTATCACTAACGGTTTAGACTCCAGTTCTAAACACACTTAAATATAGATCAGTGAACAGTGCTACAGTGTAGACTTTGGAAACTGGGACTCAAATGTCACTTTTGACTATGAAAGCACTGTGGTTGGTATCAACCCAAAGACATTTTTTCAATATGAATTAAAATAAGGGTCATGGTATAAACCAGTGTTTCCCAAACTTGGGTCTCCCGTTGTTTTTGGACTATGATTCCCATCATCCCTGACCACTGGCCCTGCTAGCCAAGGATGATTGCAGTTGTAGTCCAAAAACAGCTGGAGACCCAAGTTCGGGAAACTAGGGTTGCCATACGCCCAGAATTTCCCAGACATATCCAGAATATTTCACTTTTTGTAATATGGCAACCCAACTATTATTAGCTTGTAAACTATTTTTAGCTTCCTGAATATTTATTTGGTGCTTATATGCTAAATACACAAAGCAGCCCCCTTTGGGGGAAAATGGGTATTTTCTGTGAACCTCGGGGTGGCTCCTATCTCCAGAATTCATGATCCATTGCTGGTCCCTACAGAATGCTGCCAGGACTTGTGTTCAGTCCTGGCATGGAAAAAAAACACAGAGTGTCTGGAGGAAGTAGGTCAGGCAGCATTCTGAAGCAGACAACCAGAGCAGGGGCAGTATTTCCTCAGAGATTATGAGTTAGGACTAAAAACCCAAAGCTGTCAGAGACATGTCCTAGGGAAGAGACTACATGTTCCAACAGGCACTGAGTTCAAACTGAGCCTCTTTACACCTACTGGGCCTACCTCTCTTAGGTCCTTTCCTTTTGATGGACAATGGAAATTCTTAAAGTAGCAGCCCTCAAGTTTGGCACTCCTTGGTATTTCATTATTTCTGGCTCTTGGAATAGAGGAGGTTCCATTGGGTGGGGGAGGGATCTGGCTCAGGAGATGCAATCTCTGGGAGTCCAGGTTGGGGGTCCCACATTCAGATGGCTCCAGGCTGCTCAATTCAGGCTGTGTCAGGGCTGGTGCTATTGGCACAGCTGACCCATCTCTCTGTGTGTCAGTGTCCAACCCACTGGGTAATGACAGACATAATATCATAGACTCATAGAGTTGGAAGAGACCACAAGGGCCAACCAGTCCAACCCCCTGCCAAGAAGGAAACACCATCAAAGCATTCCTGACAGATGGCTGTCAAGCCTCTGCTTAAAGGCCTCCAAAGAAGGAGACTCCACCACACTCCTTGGTAGCAAATTCCACTGTCAAACAGCTCTTACTGTCAGGAAGTTCTTCCTAATGTTTAGGTGGAATCTTCTTTCTTGTAGTGTGAATCCATGGCTCCGTGTCTGCTTCTCTGGAGCAGCAGAAAACAACCTTTCTCCCTCCTCTATATGACATGCTTTTATATATTTGAACATGGCTATCATATCACCCCTTAACCTTCTCTTCTCCAGGCTAAACATACCCAGCTCCCTAAGCCATTCCTCATAAGGCATCGTTTCCAGGCCTTTGACAATTTTGGTTGCCCTCCTCTGGACACATTCCAGCTTGTCAGTATCCTTCTTGAACTGTGGTGCCCAGAACTGGACACAGTATTCCAGGTGAGGTCTGACCAGAGCAGAATAAGGTGGTACTATTACTTCCCTTGATCTAGATGTACTCCTATTGATGCAGCCCAGAATTGCATTGGCTTTTTTAGCTGCTGCATCACACTGTTGACTCATGTCAAGTTTATGGTCTATCAAGACTCCTAGATCCTTTTCACATGTACTGCTCTCAAGCCAGGTGTCACCCATCCTGTATTTGTGCCTTTCATTTTTTTTGCCCAAGTGTAGTACTTTACATTTATCCCTGTTAAAATTCATCTTGTTTGCTTTGGCCCAGTTCTCTAATCTGTTAAGGTCATTTTGAAGTGTGATCCTGTCCGCTGGGGTATTAGCTACCCCTCCCAATTTGGTGTCATCTGCAAACTTGATCAGGATGCCCTGAAGCCCATCATCCAAGTCATTGATAAAGATGTTGAATAAGACTGGGCCCAAGACAGAACCCAGTGGCCTGTGAGGATAGACTACAGGATAAAGTTATTGCTGCATGCTTCTCTTTCAAAAACATTATAATGTTCAGAACTGTATGTACAGAATTCAGGATCTAATCTACAATGGCAAACTATTCTGGTCTTAGATATAGTGGCTGAGAACTAGAGGAATTCACATACATAATCCACATCTGATTATTATTTTTGTCAAGTTTCTTCCTCTGCAGGGGTGACTGGAAAACCACCAAAATGCTCTTCATACTTCCTCAAGTTAAAAATAACTTGAGGTAAGCTGGAGATGTATTCATGAATCATTCTCACTGATTTGAATAGGTATGTTTAACAAAGTTGGACTGTTGGAGTTGGTAAACGTTGCCGTAAATTTCAAAACATGCAGTAGAAACAAAGACAGTGTCTTCCCTGACGTGTGTGAACCAAGGAACTGAATTTTTTTTGGGGGGGAAGGCTGCAATTTTCCCCGAACCCCTTCTTTCTCCTTGAAAGCAATCTTACCAAAGGCTGTACAGACATGAAATGGTGGCTTGTCTCCCATAAATGCAATTGTGAACTGAACGGAAATTGTGCAGTGGCTTGAACACATAAAGCAGAAAGCTTTTGCTATCTTTGTGAGCTAGCTGAACAGGGAAACAGATTAGAGAAATAGCTTCTTCAATAGGCAGCAACATTGCCGTCGCACAAAATTTGATGAATAAGTCCTCCCAGTGGCACTAACACCTGATATGCACATTGCATGGATTAGGAAGGCAGGTTTTTTGGGGGGAGGAATCCTTCCTGTTACTGATGCTACAGGTATATTATCTAATGAAAACACACAAAGATTTCTCTACGGAATCTGAAAGTTCTTTGGCATTTGCTTCAAACAATTATATGTTGTTCCTCTACTATCTGAGAAGCACTGAGGCATATCCAGGCCTGATTACATTTCCTCTTAGCACCAAATCAAACCACCCCACTTGGGTGGTAAGCAGTTTTCCTCTCTCCCACAGCTCAAGCTTTGATGCAGGTGGAAAGAAAACGGTGGTTTCTACTAAGGAACACAGCCTCATATGTGTAATATCTCGATGTTCCTTAAATCAAGGCAACCTCAATCATTAATGATGCTTTTTTATAATATTCCAAACAAAGAAGTAGCTTTTCAAAGGGCCGTAGCAGGAATTTAGCTGCACGGCTTCCTTTATCACCAGTGAGAGGTGAACAGCTAAATCCATCGCACACTGCTTTGAAACTGCCCCACTTTGAGCGTTATACTTCCAAAAAAGGTATTAGACCTTTTTATAAGTAAGGACTTAGCAATGAAAACAGTATAATCTCTGCTAATAATGTTTGAAGGACAGCTTTGCTTCCTGAAATAAACTGTAAGACAACAGCAGACATCAGCATGCACAACTACAGGCGAGAGACACCTGTGATAGCAGGCTTGCAACATACTGGCATAGCCTGAAGATCGTAACACCTTGGCCAGTTTCATTGTGCTCTATCCAGTGACAGTACAGGGAACAAAATGTATTGTGATTCTCCCTGCTCACAGCATAGAATCATAGTATCATAGAGCTGGAAGGGAACCTGAGGATCATCTAGTCCAACCCCCTGCAATACAGGAATATTCAGCTGTCCCTTATGGGGATCGAACCTGCAACTTTGGCATTATCAGCACCGTGCTCTAACCAACTGAGCTATCCAGCTCCAGCTATCCATGTTCTATGCTTTATGTTTGCAGTTAGCAAAGGAAAATACATGACCAATGGTGTTTTTTTTATCCCATAATACTATCTGTCTGCCAAATTAGGACAGTGGAGCCAAACTAACGCTTTCATTCTTTGTTGTGTCTCATCAATCTTCCTGCCTCTTTATAGTTCTTCAATGTCAATAGCACTCATTTTTCCTACAGTTGTTATCTACAAACTGAACGCCACATGTGAAGTTCTTTGCTGTCAATCCTACCATGTGAGCAAAATTCTGCAGCCTTTTTCGTTTGTTTGGTAGGCACTAGACTCACAACTCAAATCCCGAGTTGAGCATATAAAAACTGTGTAATCCTTATTCACTGTAGTTGGAGCTCATAGGCCTCTCACACAAGAATTTGTACAAACATCTGACAGAAGTTCCTGTTTCTCTAGAAGATACCTATTTAAATGCAGTAGGAGAGATTCCCAGGATAATATGACACATGGACACGGAGATTAGCAAAACAGGACTGGTCTGCAAGAGAGGCAGACATCTTTACTGGCAAGTCTTCTAACACCTCGTGAGGACTTCACAAGCAAACCAAAATGTGGGCCTGAAATCACAGCAGATATTTGAAAAAAAACATGGTTTATATTCAAATCCATCCAAAAGACCCCAACTGTCAGATAATGTACAAGATTCAAGATGATGACTCATCAGTCATGTATATCACAAAAACAATAGCCCAAAACCACATACTCTGCACTGGCTAAAAAGTTCAAAAGTTGGCTGTCAGGACTGTTATATCTTAGGAGTTTGAATAATAATAATAATAATAATAATAATAATAATAATAATTTATTTACACCCCACCCATCTGGCTGGGTTTCCCCAGCCACTCTGGGCGGCTTCCAACAAAAGATTAAAATACAGTAATCCATCAAATATTAAAAGCTTCCCTAAACAGGACTGCCTTCAGATGTCTTCTAAAAAACTGGTAGTTGTTTATTTCTTTGACATCTGGTGGGAGGGCATTCCACAGGGCAGGCGCCACTACCAAGAAGGCCCTCTGCCTGGTTCCCTGTAGCTTTGCTTCTCTCAGTGAGGGAACCGTCAGAAGGCCCTCGGCGCTGGACCTCAGTGTCCGGGCTGAACGATGGGGATGGAGACGCTCCTTCAGGTATAGTGGGCTGAGGCCGTTTAGGGTTTTAAAGGTCAGCACCAACACTTTGAATTGTGCTCTGAAACCCTTTCAGTATTTTTAAACATCTAAAACCAGATGCTAAGCCAGCTTTGCAAAAAAAAAAAAAAAAATCTTTTCCGAAGCACAAGGGACAGAAAGGGAGAGGGCCTGCCTGAGGAATAAATGTATTGCTGCCATATCCTGGCAACGTCTGACTGATGTAATGGAGCCTGAAGAATTTTGACAAGAGGCCAGACATCAGCCCAAGATGCAGCACTCCCAGGATGAAGAAAAGGGACCAGCCACAATACCAGCGTGCATGCAAGTTGTGTTACATCCAAGGCAAGGCAGAATCACCCAGAATTTACTGCCCCATATAAGAACATGAAGCGCTGATTAATTGTTGTAATAAGATGTTGGTTTAAACATGCGCTGAAATGCATGTTGTGAAATGCTGGAAACAACGGCATTTCCCTTCTGATTTAGTATCATTAGGCGATGGAATCTTACAGACACATCCAAGGTATAAACAAGTCATCATACTAGATGCATGAGAGCCGTTCTGCCTATTACATATTTGAACATGGGCTTTTTTCTCAATTCATCGAGGAATTTTGTAATATTATCTCTCAGAGACACATTACAATATGTGGAATTCCCACTCTAATATCTTTTATTAAAAACATACTTCTTATTTAATTAAAAGACTTTGGAAGATTAGTTTTGATTCATTTGACGAAATGGTGGATACTAATTAGAACAAACAAGGTTGGGAAGCCCCTGAGAAAGTAATAATTCTCTGCAGCAAGAAATAACAAACACGAGCAGAATATTAAGTTAATTATCCCTGTTGAAAGGTCAGAAGAAATTGTTCAATTTTCCTTATTTAACTTTCAAAAATAAAAATAAAAACCAGTTTCTTAAAATAACTACTTACCACAATGTCTTCAGGGAAGGTGTCCCGGCTGAAGGAACCGTCATCAAACATGACTTCGTAGAAAACTTGAGATGTAACTTCTTTTACTCTGCAGCTATAGTACCGTGTGTTCCTGTGTTTCGCTATGACAGTTTGCCCGGCTGAGACCATTTTCTCGAAGGCTTTGGTTTTCTAGAAAGCAAGAATTAAACACACATAGTTATATCAGCCATGAAATTTTTCTCACTTGTTTCAACCCACTGGGTCCTGTACATCTAAGGATTGTTTTGTGTCAGATGACCAGGACTCATGAAAGACCTGTGCTCAGAGATCTGAACTGATTGCCAATTTGCTATCAGACCAGTCTGAATTGTTACTATTGATATATAAACCCCTTAAAAAATTGAGACCTGCTTACCTACGAGATCACCTTACCCTACATGTGCCCACATGACCACTTCACTTGGCGGAATTGGCACTGCTATAGGTGCCACAAAATACTCGTTCCACATTTATGAGATCGTTCAGTGTGGCAGCACTTACAACTCTGGAAATCCCTGCCTATTGAGGTCAAGCACCTTCACTGTACAGTACTCTTTTTGGTGCCTGCTAAAAACATTTCTGGTTTAGACAAGCCTACCCAGATGCTTAGAAAAGTTGAGGTAATATTAATCTGTTTTAGAATTTCAACTTTTTCATACTTTAAAGTAGGGTTGCAATTTTCTCTTGATTTTACTGTTTTGTCTTTTCTAAACTGCTTTGAGGGTTGTTGTTTTTAACAATCAAGTGATGCATAAATTTTATGAAATAAACAGATGAATGAAGGCCTTCTTTGCCACAGCCACAACTGTCAGAAAACAACTGTTTAGAAACATCTCCCTTAGCCCAAGCCGCTCGATTATAGAGCCAAGAACCTGCACAGAAAACATGATGCATTGTAGGTGAGCTTTTAACTGAAATTGATAAAATATGATTTGTCTTGTTTCAAGTGTTTTATTGAAGACTAGTTAACAGGCCATCAATTTAGCAGGTCTCATAAGGAATGTACATGGGGTGAGAGAGAGTTGTGGCTTTGCTATTCCATCTGGCTTCTTTTTCACTCTCTTCCCTCTTCCTAATAATCTGCAGCTGCTTCCTGGCCCGTGCAGAGGTTGCAGCTACTTCTGAGGCCCTAGGGCAGGAATCTTGTTAGAATAAAGTTATAAACTCAAACAAAAAAGCAGCTGGTCCCTGGCTTATCCCCACTGGGGCCCAGGGAAAATATACCCGGCTTCCCCCCACCCCTCTGCTTGCGCCTGGCTGCTTCCCTTCTCTTGCCAAGCCCCAGCTCCCACCCCCCTGGTTTCCTCCACATCTACCTATCATCCATTCCATCTGGCAGTCAATGCCACCTTCATGGCTGAAAGGAGACAATGCAGTATTGACAATGCAAGAGGCTTTGCTTGGGGAGTCCTTCTTACCAGCCACACATTCAGCAACGCTTCTTGCATTCCCTAAAGAGCTCATGAGAACAGTATTGCCGACGCCTTTACCACCAACACTAAATAAGAGAGATGGTAGCAGCAGCAGCAGCAGCATCCTATTGAAATGACAGACTGTCAAAATGCTATAGTCATTCTGCTTAAGGTGTCTCTGAAAGCCACATACAACTGCAAAGATCTCTTTACTGGTGCTAAAATCCTAGGCGCAGGTATACATTTGTTTGTTTGCAGAACTGGAGATGAAAATCATGGCTCACAGCGGTCCTGAGGATGCATGCTTTGCCTGCAGTTTCAGAAGCATGGAATCATTAGTGTGTGTCACACTGCCACACAGGCTTCTGCAATCGCCACTTGCAATCAAAATGAGTACCGGTATATCAGCTTTCAGTAGATTAAAGTGTAGGTCAAAGAAAGCTCGTATCTATCACAAAAATGTCCAAGAGTTCATCACATTTTCAAACCAGATGCTACATTTGGGTAGGGGCTTATGATATATACGGTGAGAAACAACAGCTTTAGGATTGTTTCATTCTCAGTTGCTCTGAGGCACAGGATAGCAGTGTGCCAGGCCAAGGAGATCATGCATTCCCATGAGCCACTGGTTTCCATCACCCAGCAGGCTGCTAATCGGTACACGGAATGTCTGAGAACGGAGATAAATGGAGAGAGCGTCTTCCCTCTCTCTGTGCTGCTTGTACTGCAGCACTTATAACCTGTTGAAAGGTAAGAGGAAGAAGGGGGGATGTGTTTCAGGTAACTACAAATCAATCCACTCACCAATCTGTACCGCACACTGCATGTAGCACATTTCGCTGTGTATATGCCAAAAATTAATAAAGCCTATGGCTATAGCCGGATAATAAAACGTAGAGAAAACAGGAAATATTCAAATGTATAACTGATTTAGAGAGGAAGATGTTTCGAAATTAGAAATCTACTTAGCTGAAAAAATATGTGACATATGCAGACTGATTACTTATTCCCTGCCCTTTATTACCTAATGATTGTAACCTTTGAGAGCAGCAAACTATTCAATACATTCGGAGAACTAAATCCCGAGTACCTACAAGATGAATATATCAAAATACTTTGAAACACTGCAGAAAACGTTTTGGATTAAGCCATGTCTCATTGCTTTAACACTGCAATACATAGTGGATTTTATTTGTAAAAGATGGGCCTTTATCAATATTCCATTGTTGATTGTGGAATTATAGTTATATATACCGGTGGGTGTGTCCTTGAAGAAATTCATATTCCCTGCACCTAGCCCTATACTACTTAAATGCAAAGACCTCATTCTCTTCCTGTCAGCATCAAACTGTGGTAGTTAGGCATTGTATCTGCAGAGGTTTGGAACCAGAACGGCTCTTGCTGTACGGGTGAAAAAATGGAGCAAGCAGTCAAAGAAGAGTCAAGGGCCCCTGATGTCCACAGATCCCGAGTTCCCCCTTCTCAGCCCTGTGCATTGAAAGGGGTAAGTTATAATAAACTATATATCAGGAAATAAGAGCAGAAGTGGTGTAGAATTCAGCAGTGGTCAGTAGCACTTGTAGCCAGGACATCCTTGGGCCTCAACACATAGATACTCTGCCTTGCTCCATCCCATCTTGTCATTCTCAGTAGCCCCAGTCAACTGGTTCTAGCCACCATTTACATTTCTGCAATGTCCCTAGCATAGCGTTGCTCTGTGACATGGTGTGAAATTAAAACTAAAACTAGACCCAGCTGCCCACTGTTGTTTGAAACACTACCACCACCAAGTAAGCCTGACAAGGCCCAATGATGAAGGAGAGGGACCCCCCCAAAGGATGCTGTCAGGATACCCCAGGGGGTTGCTCACAAGTAACGACAGAATCCTCTTACTCTAAAGACTACTTTATTGTGCATAGTTATTTACAGTGCAGAGCTACCTAAAAACATGACTGCTCAGTCACTTGCAGAATCCGCAAGTGCTCCTCTCTGGTTTCCCGCCCAACACCAAAGCCTCAGCACCCTGAAACAATGTCTTCTGGGTCTCCTAGCCCCCTGACGCTGCGTCTGTGCCAGAAGCTGTAACTCTCCCTCCGATTGCATCTGGCTGGTGGTGCTGGGCCTCTCCCTCGCATCCCTGACTGTCAGCTCCTCCTCCTCTTCCGTGGGAGAGAGCTCTGGAGACGGGCTGTGAGATGAGTCAGATGACAGCAGTGGCTGGGGATCCCTGTACCTGAGCAAGACCTGCTCTCGAGGAAGTTCCCTGCCCTGATCCTTCCCCCTCGGAGGATCTCTTTCCCCTCTCTCCTCACGAGGAGTACTCCCGCCCTGGCTCTCCTCATGAGTAGGACCTCCGCCCGGGCTCTCCTCGCGAGGAGAAGGCAAATCCCTGACAGATGCTTTGCCAAGGGACTCCTCAAACCTGAATATAATATGTTTTAATGTTGAACGTGTAAGTTTATGTCTAGAGTCCATGGATAAAACAAACACCATTAGCTACACTGCTGGGTAAGTGTTTAATGGTTCTTGTATTTGTATTTGTTTAAAAACTAATAAAAATGTTTTTTAATAACCTAAATCTAGAACTTCTCATGGGTGCAATATTCACTTAATCCAATTCATTGCGAATATAATTGATTGTTTTGGTATGAGCCACTCCCCGATGCTGAGCTGCCTTCAGCCTCATTGCAGCTTTTGCAAACCTGGTGCCCCCCCCACTGTGCTAGCTGGAAGCTATAGTCCAGAACATCTGGAAGGCACCAGGTTAGCAACTGTCCCTTCTATACATCTGCCTGCACACTTGACTCTTGGTGAGTCATTTAAGGATTTGTGGATCTGCCCCCATTTTTCCTGGACCTATGTTTGCCCTACATTTCACCTCGAAAGTCAGTGCTGCCCTACCACTGGTGCCGACAGATGCTGTGTGCAGTCCTCTGCTGGTAGATTGTGGTTTTTAAAAAAATACCATTAAAAGTTCAGAAAACAGTAATTCATCCCAATGTGGAGAGTGCGTTAAGAGTTTTTGATTTCCCATTCCTGGAAAAATGTATCTCACAGAAAGTGTTATTGATAAACATGTTCCAAAAAAGATTTTCTACCACAGAAGCCTAAGAAATTATAGATGCAAAGAATGCAATTTTTGATCAGAGAGACAGCTGTTATGCAAAGAACTGAATTAGATTAGATAAACATCTGTGGCATTTTCTGGATTACTGTGCAAGCTGCGGTTTGGACAGTGCGATTTCTTTTGTGTAACATGAGCGATGAATGAACTAAGGTAGTCATGAAAAAATATGAGCCACAGCAAATCACAATGAAGAAGAAAGGTAATCTTAGCCTTCTGTGTGGAAATGAAATACTATGAATAAGTATTATAAAGTTTTATCTTGCCTCCTATGTATGCGGACAGAAAGCTAACCTTTTCTGTTATTTTTGTAGTGATTTTGTAGGTCCTGGAAGACCTATGATAAATAACACATGTTATGGCACTTCAGCCCTTGGAAAGAAGGTCAACTTCACAGTCCTTAGAAAAACTGGCTTTGAAATAGTTCCCTTTCGACATGATAAAGTCTCATCAAGCCCACTGACTTTTATCCCTTGCTGCTGAAACATGTGGGAACAAGTAACAATGCCAGGCATGGCACTGAACCTATTGCAAATCGCTATGAGACTCTGAGTAGAAAGGTGACGGACACTGGGACACAGGTGGTGTTTTCATCACTCCTTCCTTGTTAAAGGTTATGCATGGCCTCAGAAGAGACAGAAGTACAGTGCAAGTGAATGAATGGCTACACAGATGGTGTCATCAGGAAATCTGGATTTGTGAATCGTGGTCTGTGCTTCATATATATGAAGTGATCAGTGTGTATGTGTGTGTGTGTGTGTGTGTGTGTGTGTGTGTGTAGAGTTCTGCCCTGTGCCCAGTCTTATTTAAGTTCTTTATAAATGACTTGGCAGAAAGTGTGTGTGTTGGGGGGGGGGGGTGCTCATCAAATTTGCAGATGACACCAAACTGGGTTGGGTAGCTAATACCTTCAAACATAGAAACCGGATTCAAAAATAATTTTGACAAGATGGAGTATGGGGCACTAACAACATGAATTTCAACAGAGATAAATGTGAAGTTCTGCATTTAGGCAGGAAGAATCAGACGAGACTGTAGTATGGGAGAGACTTGACTTGATGGCAGTACATGTAAAAAAGGATCTAGGGGGTTTAGCAGACCACAAGCTATGAATGCGGGTCTACACTGTATGGACAGAAATATAGTGTCCAGATCACAAGGATGAATGGTAGAATCCTACAGCTTAATTTTATCCTACCTCAAAGCAAGACTGTGTTCATCAGTTTAAAGTGATATAGTTTGGGCTTAATTTGAGCCAAGCCTTCCTCGGTATCAGGACTTGCTTTGAATGCCAGAGCTCAGCTCCGGATAATGAGATATGAAACAACGAAGAGAGTTTCTCAAACTACATGCATTTGCTTAGGACTGAGTAAAAAGCCCTGACTTGTCTGGGTTTAGTATTTAAAACAGTAACTCTCCTATGAAATTATGAAATTAATTTACCACTGCACGCAACTATCATTCATTGCCTCTCAAACCCAGTCCATACATTCTTGGCATTTCCTCATTGTTCTGTGACAGTCAGGAACTAGCAAGCTTTTTAACCTGATTCAGCCTAGTAGCAGTGTTCTTGTTTTTGAAAACACAGAAACAACAACATGGAATAAAATGGAAAATAATAATATGGGAATTAAATTATGCAAATCCTTACCACATTTTGACTGATTTTGTGCCTGAAACATGTGATATAGACAACATAAGGCCAGTCATCTGGTTCCATCAGCACCCCTGCAGCATGAGCACATGTAACATGGAAAGAAGCTGGGCAACGTCCATAGGAACACTGGATGCAGGCGCCAGATATTTTCTTAATTCTTTGTCGGCAGAAGATACATTTCTGTAGGCACAAAAGGAGAATTTCCAATTAACTTCATTTTAGCTGCCAAGCAGGTACTTCTGTTTAATCAGCTATGCCTAAATTCACACATCTGTGTTCTTAAGACTGCACACATCTCTCACATGCATTTTCGGATGCCTTTCCAAAGGAGGTCAAGCTTGGATGTGCTCTAAGACATCGTGTTTATTGAATCAGCTGTGTGAATTAGTACACAGTTAAATGCTTATGTTCAATGGTAATTTTATCTATGTAGACTGAACTCATCATAAACAGAGAAGAGACACTAATGTAGCAGTGGGGCCTGGTTTTTTAATTAACATTTTCAAATTAGTGCTTACATTGTAAATATTGCTATTGATACCATTTAAAAAAAAACTCTATGTAAACAATCTTATGAGGGCAGTGTGTTTTATCTCCCCCCACTAAACGTAAGTAAACATACAGGTGAAACTCGAAAAACTAGAATATCGTGGAAAGGTTCATTACTTTCAGTAATTCAACTTAAAAGGTGAAACTAATATATGAGATAGACTCATGACATGCAAAGCGAGATATGTCAAGCCTTTGTTTGTTATAATTGTGATGATTATGGCATACAGCTGATGAGAACCCCAAATTAACAATTTCAACTCTGGGGTTCTCATCAGCTGTACGCCATAATCATCACAATTATAACAAGCAAAGGCTTGACATATCTCACTTTGCATGCCATGAGTCTATCTCACATATTAAACTCCAGTAGCTAATGAAAACAATTGCTTACATAAATGGACTTTTCCACGATATTCTAATTTTTCAAGTTTCACCTGTAAATAGGATTACACTGTTATTCTGGCACTTAAAAGACAGCAAGGTAGATACCAGATGGATATGTTTAGGGTATGTATTCTGTCCTAAACTTGGAGGACAAAAGACATGGAGCTGATATCTCAAAACAAATGGGTAGAAGGCAGTTATATGGTAGAAGGCAGTTCTCAAGATAATCTATACTCTAAAGCCCCAAGTGGTCAGCTAACAGAAAACAAAATGGGAGTCAGTTATGGTATTTACTCATTGGCAAAATTTATTTCGGATGGCAGGTCCCAGTTAGCAGCCACCACATTCTGAACCAGTTGCTATTTCAGAAGCAACCCCACATATAACATGCCACTATAATCTAACCCAGATGTCAGTGTCAGCCATGTGAGGCTATCTCGGGCAGCTGGGTCCCTGGGGCAGCAGATCCCTATGTTAATCTTTCTCCCCTGCCTTGTTCCTAATGTCAATCTTCACTCGCCCTGTCCTCCCTGGTGGGAAGGAGGTATGCCCCATATTGGGGTTATCCAATGCCAAAATGTCTTGGACCGGTCATGCCAGATGTTATCAGGGAATGGATAACTCTGGAAAGATTGTGTTTTTGGAGAAGAGACAGCAAACTTGTGCACCAATCACACTGCTCTGAACCATAGACTCCACTTCAATAGCCATGTAGTGTCAGGTCTAATAACATCTGCAAGCTGCAAACCTGATTTTTAAGGACTGCAATCCCAACCAGAACGAACTAGATACCACCACTGTCAACTGCACCATCTACTGGAAGTAACTCTGTCTTGTCTTAGTTAAGTTTCAAATCAATTGTGTTTCAACTTATTATCCTCATTTTTTGGGCTCCTCAGTAGAAAAGTAAAAATGGACCAAGCAACAAACAAATCTACCAATTTACTAAATTATCTTTTCTAACATTGTGGAATGAGGGAGGTTGAGGGATTTTGCAAAACTGTAAATGCAGAAATTGCATTTGTTTTGCCATACTGCCACAGGGGGGGGGGGGGAAATGAAATGTAATAGCATTCTGTAATTATATACTTAAATTAAACCTATTTAAACCATTCCTAGGTAAAATGCAGTTAACACGTCAAATTGATATGGATTTACAATCGATTCTATAAACTTTACATTTCCTGTTTGACACAAAAGGCAAAATGTTTCTTACTACAATGTATTCTTGCTGACTTCATATGCCTTTGAAAGCTGCAGTATCCCTGTAGCCTGCTGTTACTTTAAAAGGTAAGCGAATTTCTTCATGTCAGAGAATTAAAATACAACATCCAATATGCTGTATTATTTAATGTTTTCTAGATTGTTTATTCACACCAAACAATCACTCATCAGAATTCCTTAAAATAAATCACCACCAATTAAAGGTAGGCTCCACTGTCCCCTTACCCCAGGAATAGAGAACCTGTAGCCCACCAGGTGTTGTAGGACTCCAGTTCCCATCAGTCCCAGCAAGCATAGCCAATGGTCAGGAATGATGAGAGTTGTAGTCTAACAACATATGGAGGGTTGCAGGTTCCCCATCCCTGCCTTAATCACAATCATCATATTTTTACCCAGGGCTTTTTTTTAGCTGAAACTCTCCAGAACTCAGTTATGGCACCTCTTAGGTGGGTGCCATAGTATTATAGGAGAACAAGGGTATGTGTTCATGATGAGTTACGGCACTTCTTTTTCTAGAAAAATATCACTGCATTTGAATCCCGCCTTTTCCCCTGAGATGGGCTCAAGGCAGCTTACAAATAAAATAAGAAAAGCTAAAAACATTTTTTTAAAAATCATTAAAAAACAGCTAAACATCAATAGAGTTAAAAACTTTTAAGATCTAGTAAAAACCTACACAAAATTATAATAAAAACAGCACAGTATTGGCCCTTTCATTAAAAACAGTCAGTTCCGAAAAGTCTGTTGGAATAAGAAAGTCCTCACTTCCTTATTAAATAATTTGCTAGTTTCTTTTTGAATTGGATCTATAAGTTGCACCTGGCCTGCAAAGAGGCCCACGAGTAGAAAAACACTTTTTGCCGTGGTTGTTACATGACTGAAGTCATGGCATGTTGGTCATGCTCCTTTGCATACCCTTTTATCTATTGGTTTACTCGAATCAGCATCCACAAGGCAGTGGCTCATGCCCTCGTCCAGTATAACTGCTTCCTAGTAACCAGGTTAGGTGTATAAGTAGCCACTTTCTCCCATCAGAGTATTTCAACATAAACGTATTCATTCTTTTCTCTTTTCTTTTCTTTCTTTCGCTTAAATCTTTTAACATGAAAATTCACTGGTGTACAAAAATGCTACAGGTACAGTATAATGTGACAAACTCTTCAAAATACTGGGATCAACTCTCCTGTTACACGGCTGTAGAAAAACAAAAACAAACGCCAAACCAAACTTGGTTAAGAAGAGGTGAAATGTGCATACATCACACGCCACTGTCTGCTGAGAGCAAACAGCATCTCCAGCTGGCCTCCCTGGGTTGCAGGCTACTCTTGATGCACTAGCACAAACAAGCCCAGTAGAAAGAGGACAGTGTGCCTTTCTTCTCGAGCCAGTGCTGACCTTGCATGTACAAGCCTCGGTCATCAACAGCGTTACTGTCACCCTTTGTCAACAACTTGATGTCTCCGTTTTGTTTTTCATGAATTTTCAAAACCCAATGCGCTCTTGGAATTTCCCTCCTTTCTATCCTAAAGACCACGATTTTGCCCACCCTGATTGGCTCCTTGATGCGATTGGTTAAGAATAGAAGACCTCCTTTGTGATATGCAGGCTTCATACCGCCACTAAGCATGACCACGGTGAGGCTTTCACTGCTTGTTGGATGGTAGCATAAATGTATTCAGAACTCACAGGAACAGACTGACAGGTGATCTTTCGAGCGGTAGCAAAAGGATGCCAGAATTTGCAGACCAAAGCAATACTGATAATTTACGTAATGATTACAGTGAACTTATATAAACAAATTGAAATTGCCTCTTTCAAACGGATTATTATTAAAAATACGATCCTACTATGCAAGAGGCTTTTAAGAATTAAATATGGCACCTATTGTTTTCTAAGGCATTAATGTGGATAAGTGAAGGTTTTAAAAACGTAATTGTGATTATGTGTATATAGTCTTCTTTCTTAAACTCACTATGTTGCCTGGACAATCTCTTTACCAGGGAAACAAAACTCTCTCCTCCAAAGCTCCTTCCTACTTCCAGAGTTGTTCAAAGTATTATGAGGCAAACATTATGTCAGACCCTCCAAGTGCCCCTATTTTTCCAGGGACAGTCTCGGATTTACAGACGCTGTTTCAGTTTCTGATTTGATTCCGGAATGTCCCACTTTTCCTTAGGACGTCCCTATTTTCATCAGAGAAATGTTGAAGGGTATGGAGTTATGTGACCCCCCAAGCCAAGGAGATTAGTAACTAAACAACCTTTACAATATATCGGAAGGAAGTCCTGTACAGGGAAGTTTTTAAATGTTTAATGTTTTATTATGTTTTTATATATGTTGAAAGCCACCCACCATGACCAGGCAACCCAATCAACTGGGCAGGATATAAATAATAAAATTATTATTATTATTATTATTATTATTATTATTATTATTATTGAATAGGACATCCCTATTTTCATTGGAGAAATGTTGGAGGGTATGACATGTACGTGACAAGCAGCCACATCAGCTTTCTCTGTATGCCATGGGAAGGGAGGGAT
Organism: Lacerta agilis; assembly: GCF_009819535.1. Classification (NCBI taxonomy): domain Eukaryota; kingdom Metazoa; phylum Chordata; class Lepidosauria; order Squamata; family Lacertidae; genus Lacerta; species Lacerta agilis. The sequence goes on along the minus strand of NC_046327.1, from coordinate 7,643,386 downwards.
CACAGGGGAAATGGAATTTTTATACTATTAAGCTGAAAACTCCCCCCTTGAGATGCTACCATGGACCTTCTACCAGTTGGAATTTTCATTGAATAGAACCAGCAACTGGCATGAAAAAATAATATTCTGGACAGCAATCTAATGTGAGGAAGCACGGAGCAGGTCCACTCATGCATGCTATGATGAGTTCTGGATCGATAGTCAGGTGGGCAAGTGATATGAAAATGCATAGCAAACACCCCCAAAAGGAGCAAGATAATTATGATTCCTATCTATCCATCCATCCCATTTCTGGTATGCTCCTTCAAATATATAAAATTTACTCAGGGCCACAAACGTGTCTGTGTAGAAGTGAGCCTGTTTAGAAGGGACAGACATCCTGCACGCAGTTCTGAACTGTTTCCCAGGAAGTTTCTTTATGGAATTCAGTTTCATCTCTGTATTTAACATACATGTGTATACATTAACTATTTAGAAGCAGACAGCATTTTAAAACAGATTTACTGAGATGCAGCTCTGAAAGGATTAAGTTCCGTGCAATATCCTACAAGCAATTTACTTTGCTGAGGAAAAATGCAAAGAATTCCTTTATCACAAACTGGGTGCCTGCATCTCTTAACCAATAAACCTTCCATCCTTCTGAGACTAGCTAGCTTGCCTGCTGATATCAATAAGCTAAAAGATAAATATTTTCTTTCCCCCTACAAACCTCAAAAGAGATAATTTAAATTAAAAACACACACACTCCTCCCCACCAAGAGAGATGGAAAGAATCCTGAGACAGCCAGTCACATTTAAGACTTGCATGTTCAAATATTTAGAAACAGGAATCTTGTCAAACTCAAGACAGGGAACTCTGATGGTGATACAAATATTCATATCAAAATTTCATCTACCTTGAGGCTGGCCTAGTAGCATTTCAACTATGTGCTGCAATGTGTCTTAAAGATCTGAAATAGGAACCGACCAGAGTCCCTATGCTCTGGGCAGGAGGAGGCCATGGCAAATTATATAAGTGAATGCTCTCTGCTGCTGGGTAGGACAATGTTAAATTTCTGAAGTACATGGGTAATGGCAGGGGACACAGCCATTTGTCTTATCTGCTGAAGTGGAGCACATTACAGATGTAATATCTTATGAGTGATGTGGACAATGTGGTTTAGGAAGCCTGTGCCACCAGGCAGCATTTCCGCATAATTCTCTAAAGGTAAAGGTAAAGGGATCCCTGACCATCAGGTCCAGTCGTGTCCGACTCTGGGGTTGCGGCGCTCATCTCGCTCTATAGGCCAAGGGAGCTGGCGTTTGTCTGCAGACAGCTTCCGGGTCATGTGGCCAGCATGACAAAGCCGCTTCTGGTGAACCAGAGCAGCGCACGGAAACACCATTTACCTTCCCGCTGGAGCGGTCCCTATTTATCTACTTGCATTCTGACGTGCTTTCGAACTGCTAGGTGGGCAGGAGCTGGGACCAAGCAATGGGAGCTCACCCCATGGCAGGGATTCGAACCGCCGACCTTCTGATCAGCAAGCCCTAGGCTCTGCGGTTTAACCCACAGCGCCACCTGGGTCCACGCATAATTCTCTAGTGAACCACAAAAAGAAACCCGTATGTCAGGGTTAAAGAAAGATGCCTTTATGAATTGCTAGGGGTGAACAATTCATGGATCATCAACTATTTTCACAAGAACGTGCAATAGTCCAGAAGGGGAGCCTGTTCAGATAGCAGTTTCCTTACTTCCCCGTGGTGCTCCCCAGAGAGCAATCATAAATGGGCTTTGGTTGTCCTTTCATACCCAGTTCCCCCCTGCCCATGAAGACAAGCTACTGCATTATTTGAAGTGAGCTTAATCTTCCAGTTCATAGGAGACCCCACATTCAGATAACCATGTAATCTCGCAGTCTGATCATACTCTATGACCAGAACAGCAAGAAAGGGTGAAAATTCTCATTGATTGAGATCTAAATGTAAAGTCAAATAATAATAAAAAATATTACTTGATCCCCTTCTAAAAAGGTATGTGGCAATGCTGTATGGAATTTTAAAGTATGCAAGCCTCATTTCCTGATTTACTCATAAAAGGTAAAGGGACCCCTGACCATTAGGTCCAGTCGTGGACGACTTTAGGGTTGTGGCACTCATCTCGCTTTATTGGCTAAGGGAGCCAGTGTACAGCTTCCAGGTCATGTGGCCAGCATGACTAAGCCGCTTCTGGTGAACCAGAGCAGCGCACGGAAACGCCGCTTACCTTCCTGCTGATGCGGTACCTATTTATCTACTTGCACGTTGACGTGCTTTCGAACTGCTAGGTTGGCAGGAGCTGGGACAGAGCAATGGGAGCTCACCCTGTCGCGGGGATTCGAACCGCCGACCTTCTGTTCGGCAAGCCCTAGGCTCTGTGGTTTAACCCACAGTGCCACCAGTAAAAGTTCTCTCGCATCAACCTGCCTTCCACAGCTTAATAGTTTTGTCAACATTAATCTGAGGTTTAACCCATCCGCTGTGGGTTACTCATATTTCTCTCCAAACGTAAGAAGTCACATTTGAAGAGAATTTGCACTTGTACATAGTTAAGCCGACAGTATTCATCTCTTCTATTAGTCTCCCTTCTGGGGCCTACAGCAACCAAAGAAATGAATGGAATCCCTTGCAGCCATATACCTAATCTGTCGTCACATTACCCTATTGGAGAACAACTGTGTTTATGAACCTAACAATCCATAGTAATCAAGAATCTTAGCATTATTTAGATCACAGCTCAACATTTTTATTTTTATTTTAAAAAAAACTCTCTAAGATGGCTAAGAAACAAGCATAAAATGATTTTTGTTATCTGTGGAGCATCTTGTCTTTTTGGGACTTTTGGGATGTTAAGAGAAGGGTAGTACTTCTGGCAGGGGACACATCATGCTCCTTCTGGCATAGTTTGTCCATCCTTGGTCCCCATCTTGCACTCAGCTCTCACCTGTGGCTCCTAGAAGCTGTCAGCAGCCGTACCTCAGGAATAGCTTCAACGGGCTGCTAAAACCAGGTGAGGGTAGCTCATGGGTCTCAAACCCTCATTGAGTTAGGGCTAATCTGGCTTCTGTTTTCTTACAACTTAGCTATGGCTGCCATACGTCCAGGTTTTCCCCAAACATATCTGGGATTCGTCCATCAGAAATAGCATCCGGGTGGAATTTCCAAAAATTGCTAAATGTCTGGGGAAACCCGAATGTATGGAAACCCATGTCTTAAGTGTTGATTTTTTTGTGAATTTCCTTTAAAAATGCTCAAAAATTTCAACACAAAAAACAAAACTCAACAACTTTTGTGTCCGGATTTTCACTTTTTTGAAATATGGCAACCTTAACTTGTCATATTGATGGATCAATGGTGGAGGAAGAGGCAGTTAAGAGGCAGGACCAAGGAAATGTAGAGGACATGTCTACTGCAATGACATACTGGTGCACAATCGCCTCAAGTAAAGATTCGAATAGTTCCATGAATATACTTGTAAGATATGTATTCACATAGACATGGTTACAGACACATGAACAGATCTGGTAAAAGTTCTGACGTTACCATGGAAGCAATATTCTTATTTTTATATATTTTAAAATACAGTTCACATGCTGCGGACTTCTAGCATGAGCTCACTGACAGCTTGGGGAGTAGACAGATGAGGCATGGAAAATATTCTGAATTTGTTCATTTATCTTATTGAGACATGGGAAGAAGCAACAAATGACCTGTATTTATAAAGGGGTGGGGAATAGGATTGGAAAACAATGAAATTGAGCAGAAGAAAATTAGTTTTTAAATAATAGCTGTTATAGTTATTTTGAATATTTAGTCTACTACATGAATTGCAGTTGATTTTATAGTGCATTCCTGTACATGTCCACTGAGTTCCAAGGGCCTTACTAACAGGTGGGTATAAAATTAAATATTTACTCACAGTAAACACATTTAATATGAAAAACTACCAATAGCTTTTGCTTTGGTTTTGTTACTTTTGATATCTTGTTATTTCAATGTTGTATTTATATGGAGGCGATGGGTACATAGGGTCCATTAATTAATTCAGATGGTTCACTGAAATTAGAAGGCCTCAAATAACCAGGATAGTGAAATTCTTGAATGATCTCCCGGCAGTATCATCACACAAACAACCTCATTCATTGTCATTGGATTATTATTTTTTAAAAACGGATGGAAAGTTTTAATGCAGTTAATAGAAATTGGGGAACAGACTCCACAACTGGAAATGGCATACTGGATAGAATGGATTGGTTACATTCTAAAAAGGTTTCCATTGAACGGCTTGATAGAAGATATTTATTGCAGATCACAAAATGTAGTGATGGAACAGAAACATTCTACAGGTTAATACAGGCTAGTGACATTGGTGTCTTTTCCATTTTCCTGAAGCAATATGACTTGGGTTATTTGCTTCAGCTGCTTTTTATTGAACTGTTTCTTATCCTATATATCTTGTACATATCTTACATCCATCATGTTTTTGCTCTTAGATTTTAGGATGCAGTATCCTAGTTGACCAGACTCTGTTCTTTCAATAAGGAGTAGGAGGAGGAAGAAGAGGAGAAATAATAGCAGTAGTAATTATTATAATGAGTTTTTCTTGTTCTTCCAAAGGAGCCCAGGGCAGCTAGAAGGGGCTAATTACAACTGTTCAGGCTTAGAAAAATGGTTGCCACCAGTTTCACCTAAAAAGGAAGTCAAGAGAAAATGCTGAAGATTCCTGCTCAGTTGACACCTCTATGGAAGACTGAAGGAAGACTTTAGATAAGACTAGTAATATTTCTTAAGGGGTTCCTCACACCCCTAAATTTGCTTGAACGTGGGGAAATAACTGACCTTTCAGTCCTCCTAATTCTGCAATATATAATAAAATATGGGATATAAGGATAAAAGTAGGCGAAATTATATGCATCATGATGCAAGCAGCACAGTAAAACAGTCTTCTAATTGCAAAGCTATGCCTTCCTTTTTGCAGGTTATATAAACAGATGTTGAAGTAGTTAACAGATATTCACTACCAGTTGAGGTTCTGTATGATAAAGTAAGACTTATTATACAACAAACCAACAACACCAAAACTGGCTTATGAATATAAAGGACAATTTTGATAGAATAGGTATATAAACTCATAAACCTACTAAACAACGAGCAAACTAAAATGCAATGTGCATAACCAAGCCTGGAGATACTCATAAACATAGAATGAACTAATCTCTCTCTCTTTACTATACCGGTTGTGTATGCAGTAAGTATTTCATTACACGGCTGGAACAAACAAATCGTTCTTCAAATTGTCGTTCACTGGAAGCACAAAGCCATGTACGTAGGAGCAGTTGCGAGAAAGCGTTCTTCAAGTAGTCGTTTGCTGGAAGTGCAAAGCCATATATGTATGAGCGGTTGCAGGAAAACAACTCCACACTGCTCTCACGGTAAAAGTGATACAAATAGTCAAATGGGGCCAAATCGAGACTTGTTCTCCAGATATTATCCAGGTTCACAGCAAGCTTCATCAGTCAATAATGCTAATCACTCAACACGGTTTGCTCAAGACAAAAGATCACACAAAATACTCACAGGCACAGCAAGATGAAAGATAATCTCCGGAGAACAGGTCTTGATTTGGCTCCATTTGTATCACTTTTACCATGTTTATGAGTATCTCCAAGCTTGGTTATGCACATTGCGCTTTAGTTTGCTCATTGTTTAGTAGGTTTATGAGTTTATATACCTATTCTATCAAAATTGTCCTTTATATTCATAAGCCAGTTTTGGTGTTGTTGGTTTGTTGTATAACAATTGTCATTACACCTGAAACTTTTTGTGTATACTGATAAAGTGAGACCCCTGCAACTAACCAGAGCTGAAAGTGTAACACATAGTGGTACAGTGTGAGGAACCACGTATGTTGTGTTTCTTGGCTGCTTTAAGAACAGAAGCAGAAATGTCCAAACAATATAGCTAGTAGGCTATTGGGAGAAACAGAAGCCCTTTTCTTTGGAGAAGAAGTGGACTTAAAGGTTGAGTCTTATTTGGGGGGTTTACACATTTTCCTCAGCAAAAGAAGAAATAAGAGATTTGCAAGCAACGCCAAGCAAAGGCTACAAGCAACTTCAGAACCATTATGATCTTTCAGGGTAGTCAATTAATTTATGCTTCTTGATATATTTTCCAGCCTGTTATTTAGTGTTCTTTCGTCACCCAGCAGCCTGCTTCTTTTCTGGGTGTTATTTAATTGACAGATAGAAAATCCTATTCATGCTAATTTCCAGCCTTAACCATAGTTAAAAGGAGGTTTGCAGACCTGAAACCCCAATTCAATGGTGATTATGCAGTGTGTGGGCCAGTGGCTTTTCCTTGCTTTCAACGCCTCTCCACTCCCAAAGGCTTCTGTACCACAGTTTGATGAATGCCTATTTCTGAGCTTGTGGGGCTTTACCCCTCCCCCCCACCTCATTCAGAAGGGAGTTTGGCAATCAAGATTTATGTCTTGATTACCTCTTGTCACTGCATAATTATCTCTGGTGGCAGGAGTGCCAGCAGCAGATATCTAGTCCAGTGTTTTTCAACCACTGTTCCGCGGCACACTAGTGTGCCGCGAGATGTCGCCTGGTGTGCCGTGGGAAAATTACTTTATATATAGTCAATATAGGCACAGAGTTAATTTTTTTAACATTTTCTAATGGTGGTGTGCCTCGTGATTTTTTTCATGAAACAAGTGTGCCTTTGCCCAAAAAAGGTTGAAAAACACTGATCTAGTCTGCCATGATTCCTCCCCGGAAGTCAGTAAGATCAATAAAGGAATTTCAACAGTACAAATTTTCTGGTTAATGGTCCCAGGCTGTTTCACAGTCAGTGTCGTACAGGACGCGAGTTAACTTGCTTGCATTTTCTCAGTTTTACTGGATGTATGTGACAAGTCCCTCCTATACACTGTTTGTATGCCCCTCTTGCTGTTGTCTTAAAGCACATTCAATACTACAAATGGAATATGGGTTAATATGTTAGAAATATTCTGTTCCCAATAAGATGGTTTGTATATCCTGGATGGAAGGAGAGAATTGTGTAGTTCCCCCACGTTTGAGATACTTGGGAACCCTGTGTGGGGAAATTCTGAAATGCACAACTTCCACTTTCTATTTCAGTGCTTCTGTGTAATGTGCAAAGCCTGTAGAGGAGGGTTCATACAAAGTAACTTTACTTATTGTAAATATATATTTGCCCTCTATGTTTATATAGATGAAAACGCTTCAAGGATAAACAAAATGTTCAGCGTTGGGGAGTGTGTTCAGCTATTTCTGACTACAAGAATTTTGGCACTTGATTCAGTGTAGCTCAGTCCTCGTTCTTTTTAAAGCAACAACAGTGACTTCAGATTTGTTGGCTGTGTGGTCTGCTGCAAGTGTTTGACAGAGTTGCCAGCTTTAAGACTATTCCCTAAAGGTTCTCCTGCCCTGGAGGTATTTGGAACTAAAGCTTTGAGTAATCTGGAGCTAAGAATGACAACTGAATAATGAGCTGAGCTGTAAGTAATCAGGCAAATGTCTGCATTGGATGTGGCTTTTTACTTACAAATCTTTCAGCGACCCCAGAAGGTGTATTCTGGAATCATTTTAATGAACCAGATGCAAGGCACTGAAGGAAAGAGACTTGCAAGCTGTATGTGACTTTTTAAATTTTATTTTTTAATCCATCCTCTCTACTCCTGCTGCTGTCAGTGCCATTTTTAGTGTCAACAGCTATGATTGACTGGACTGCAGCAAGAGATATTTCAGGACTATTTCAATTTGATTAGCTCTGTTTGCTTCTTCCCATGATGGAAAGAATAAATAGGCACTTCTGGAGATTGTCAATGACCAGAATATACAGCCTGTGATACATCTAGGCTCCATTGAGATAGAGTAAGCAACAGTAACTGTTTGCATTATTGATCTTCAGTTTAAGACTCCGGTTGCTATCATATCTTGCTTTGGCTTGGGTCCGTTCCTCAAAATCCCTTTTGCACTGAGGTAAAGAAATCTAAGAGGGACATGAAAGGCACAAACATTTCCTTTTCCTTGTTTAAAAGAAGGAAGTCATAAACTAATCTTTCTCCAATTAATCTTTCTTTCATCAACCTCCCTCCCCCCCACCAGATAGTATGGTTCCACATTATACTTTCATATGGGAATCTGATGTATGTACCGGTATGTGCTTACACACACATAAACAAACACACTCTTGTACTACTATATCCAAAACACTGCAATCTACCCCCCCCCTTCCCAAATGTCCCTCCTCTTCATTGACAGGACACAAGCCAACCTGCAACATCTACAATGAGAATGCTGCCCAAAGCCGTGAGCCAATATGTCTGCATGTTAGGATTTGGCTCTGATCATGATAAGAAAACTATCACAGTCTCTGGTACATTTCCCACCAAATAGGCAAAGCTATAAAGCTGTTATGTATGCACATTCACAAATTTACTGAAATCTACTTATCTTTATGATTCGTACGTTGTGCATTTTGATATGAGAAGAAAAAATATTATTTTACAGAGCAATTAAAGCTATTGTGATATCTACATTTACCGACAAATTATAATTACTCACAAGGTCAAAAATTGCCCCATGGCACTAAAGTTGGCTTCTGATAGATCTCTAAGTAGGCTGCCTTTGATCTTCCAACCTCATACTAAAGAAGCTTACAATCAAAATCTTTGAGGGCTGTTGGGAACAACAAAATCTCAGAATCTCACATAGTATTTGGACTGGGAAACCAAACCCTTAACTACTTGAAGGCAATAGTGTTGCATATTACACCATCTTTGAAGTCCTCTTTAATGTGCTTAAATACAGATGTAGCAACTTAATCACAGAAATAGTGGTTTATAATTATTATTTTGCTTTGAGTCTCGCTTTTCTATAACATTAATTTTCTTTTGAGTCTAAAACTGAGAGCCAGCGTGGGAGACCAGTGTTCTAGTCTCTACTCAGCCATGAAGCTCACTGGGTGACCTTGCACCAGTCACTATCTCTCAGCCTAACCTATCTCATGGGGCTGTTGTGAGGATAAACCGGGGACGTGAAGAACCATGTACGCCACCTTGAGCTCCTTAAGGAAAGGTGGGGTATAAATGTAATGGGAAGGGGGGGTAAAAAAAACTTTAGCCAATTGGAAATCTTTATTTGTAATGAGCTCTAGCTATCAGAACAACCATAGTTGTCCAAAAACAGCCTTGCTATTTATTTGCTAATGAAAAAGATGCATATCACAAATATATTTTACCAATGGGACAAAAAATACTTTGACATTCCACACTATTTCAAAAAAAAAACCTCATCTATAGAACATAATCTGTGTTTATTCAGCTCAAGGAATTATGAACTCACCCAAGATGTCTCAATTCCCCATGTTAATTTAAAATTCAGTTTATGTCCTATATTTTAATAGGCTTTTTGAAGAGTCCTGCTGTCCCCAGGGTACAGCAATAAGTTCATAACCTTTTTCAGATTTGCTCTGCATTTCCTTCTCACTCAGGTATCCTGTTAGACAACCTTGACCAGGGTTTTCCCCATGCAGACCCTTCAGCAGAGGTAGATCTTGAACAGCTGCTTTGCCTAACAGTGTTGATTTGACCTTTGATCAGCTGGATGCCTAGGGATGCAATTTCATTTCAGCATCTTCCCGCGGGAAGTGCTGGTCATGGGAAGGCCTGCTCATCCCCATCTTATGCTTTGGGCCCAGTTCATCATCACCCACCTGGAACCAATTAGAAAGCCTGGCTGTTCATCTTCTAGCTCACTGTTTCCACCCAAGGACAGGCTCATCCCATCACGCTACAATTCTAATAACTGTAAATACTCTACAGTATTTCAGGTATTTGAAAAGGTCAGAAGGGACTACCATAATTACCTAATGGTTCTGATTTCCTGCACAACACAAATGATTTCCTGCAGTAATTTTTGCAGTAGGGCAGAGCTCACTACACAAATGCATTTTGAGCATTTGATATTCATTCAGTAAAATTTATAAGCATCTATACTTAATATAAACAAACTATGGGGACAGCCATTGTGCTACTTCATATTCCACCACATTCTATATAATTCTTGGTTGCAGTTTTCCAACAGAAAGTACAGTCTCAGCCCCCAACTCCTGAATTCTAGGGACCATTCCAACCAACTTTGCTGAGTGCATTCAAAGCTGAAGTCCATCACTGCCACCTAATGAGGGTGCCTGTAGATCCACATGTTTGCCACTGTGTTTGTTGTACCCATGCTTCACATTTCTAGGCAAAAAAAAAAAAAAAGTCTTATGAACAGCTATACAACTAAACATGTCATGTGATCCTGAGGCTACTTCTGTTCAAATATATGTCTTTAAATTTTAGAAATTGTTACTATTACATAAGGATGTGAAGATCTTGCTAAGGTTGTGTTTTTACGCATTGTATTTTATTGCATTCCTAAGTAGGACAGTGATGATCAGTAAGAGCCCCCACACTAAAAGTAAATAAAAGCAAGCCATATTCTTATCTGTAATGCTTCTTCAAAGGCTTTAGATTTGATGGCCTGAAAACTAGTGCCCATTTAGGGTTGTTATTGTTTTTCAAATTGCCCAAGTTATCCAACAAAGAGGTTGGCTTGTCATAATAAACTGGACCTCTCAGCACCAACTATTTTTTTTTAATGACAACTGGGTGATATCACTTAGCAACAGCAGCAAAATGGGAATTACTGTGCCCTAATGCACCACACTTGTGTTTCAAGATGCAGAACTCTAGTATATTTCAGTAAAGTGCAGCAGTTGTATCAATACAAAAAGAACAAAATGGACAGGTTATGGATAAGAAGTTAGATAAGCAAATATGAGGATGGAAGCTTAATGCTATATGTGAAGAAGACAACAGAGATAAGAAAGTGGAGAAAACATAAATAGAAATAAAGTACTGGTAGTGATAAGAATTTAAATAATAACCATAGTGTCTTCACAAGTAGGATAATTCTGGATTCTTGTCTCAACCATTTCATTTTTATCTCCAAAATGGCAATATTCACACATTTATAGCCCAGGGGGGTTTTGCACATTGGGGGATGGGCAGGCAACTACATTTTCATATACTGGCAGAGAGAAGTCTTAATTTTGAGTCTTTCATCTTGCAACTCATGGAAGTTTATTGTTTCAATAACAGGTGTAATCACACAACCTTAAATGTCTGCCATTTTTTAAGCACATACCTGCTGACCTGTTTTAGTGCTAATTACAATGAAATGTTTCAAATCAGTTTAGGATAACGTAAGAACGGCAAGAGTGAATTACAAAGCTATGGCTTTAAAAGACAAATAATTTTCTAACTATGATAAAGAGCAAATCATAAATGTAAGGAGTACCCTTCCTAACCTCCCATGGTTGAATCTTCCCAATCACTCATAACCACCTTCAAAATGCACAGTGATATATCTAGGATTGGAGCGCAGTTTGTTTTTTTTGCTATGAAGATGGTTGAAAATAATTTCTACGGTTACTTGGATTCCTCAGAGAGCAAACCTGTGAGATTCTATGGCAGAGCAAACCTCCATCCAAAGCTCTGTCAGATAGGGAGGAAAGTGAAGTAGCTTTCTCTTTTTCCTTCCCTTTTAAGCAAACTCCTTCCCATTGACTTCAATGGGAGACAGGTTTGTGGCCCTGTGAAGGTGCTGTGTGACTGAGGTGCCCTTAAGGCTCCTGCAAAATCACCTTCCCAGTTTCCCTCCCACCAGCAGCAGGAAAGCTCCACAGATGCACAAGGGGAACCTCAGAGGTAGCTAAGTTGGTTAGAGCGTGGTGCTGATAAGGTTGCAGGTTTGATCCTTGTATAGGACAGCTGAGTATTCCTGTATTGCACGGGGTTGGGCTAGATGATCCTCAGGGTCCCTTCCAACGTGCTGATTCTATGGTATGAGTGCCATACCAGTTTTGAGATGATCTTATGATTGCTTTGCCAGCGTTGCAACAGGACTGGATCATGTGTGTTACCAAAGCCAAAGCCAAAACAGTATATAGATGCTTGTTGACTAATTAGAATCTTCATGCAGAAGCAAGTTCCTCTGAGTTCAGTTGGACTTCAGCCAACCTTCCCAGGAGTTGCAGTGTGGTATTCTGCTAACAATTAAATACATATATATATTTAATGAAGACAAAGGTGACCTTTGAAAGATATATAAAGTCAGCCGAGACAATATGCTGATGGAAAGCTGTGATATAAGCACAACTTTCTAAGAGGAAGGCAACTTACAAAGATATGTGGTTTGTTGATTTTCATAAAGATATCAGGGCTGATTTATTACATTTCAGAACACTTAAGAGTTTTGAGCATTAAATATGGGTCAAGAATCTCTAAACATGTCAAGAACCGACATTCATTAAAATAAATCACGCAAAATGACACTTGTATTATAAGTTATGACACTACCATGGCTCTAATAAATAAAGAATGAGAAACTTTCACAGGAAAATATCTCCCTGTACTATGCCGCATATTTTGACATCGTCAATTCATCATTGTAGAAGTCAGGCAGAGCACAGTCTGCTGTAGTCAGGAAGCTCATTACCTCATTAAAAATTATAGTAGGTCTAGAACTCCACTTTTTTGTTTAGTTACTTATTTTTGTTGAAATAAGAGAACAGAATAACAATTGTTTTGCTTCTCTGCTACCATCTGAACATGACTATTTAGGCTGCAGTTGAAGAGCAGATGGATAGGTTTTGTAGCTGATCTAAAGTGAACTATTATATAACTAATATGACAGGTGGTACATAGATCTACTTTATGACTGCGTGGAAACTTGGGATCAATTCAATCAATAGCATCTCCCCCCCATACACACAATTACCATAATGGGAGGCAGAGAATGGGGAGAATCTTGTTGTTCCACTCCACCCTGCATGTCCTTGTTACTGTCCCTGCAGCCTCCCAGACATTGGGAGCTGAACTTCTGCCTGTTGAACTCAAGCTGAACCCCACAATTTAGAAACCTGGTCATTTGTAGTTCCAAATCACACAGGAGCCTATTTGTGCAGAAAAGGCTGAAGTGCTGCTGAAATTCCCTAAATATACCCAGCATCAATTCCTATATCGTACATGGCTTCCGCAAAAGTGGCAGTCAATTGCATTCATACTGTTCATTTCATTTGTCGTAACAATGCAAATTGAATTTTTCAACACGAGATGTTTCCAGCGTATATATTTAGAAACAAATTTCAGAAGCCTAGGGAAATAGTGTTGCTTTTAGAGATACTGTGGCAAGCCATACAGTACAGCTGTAAGTCTAGAGCACCTTTCAAATGCCTAAGAATGCTCTTGCCATGTGAAAACTGACTTTGACAAACGACTAATGTTCTACCTTTTTCTGAAGCCTTTCATGCTCTGCCTCCCCTCTGTCCTTATACATTGTCCTTGCACCTGTTCATATCTTCTCCACTACTGTGCATTTTGACTCTGAAGCTTTATTATTTTGCTTACCGGGAGACTGTACAGTTCCTGCAATGTCTTCTGGTTAGGATCTGCGCATGGCAAACTCTTATTCAATTGCTTTTGTGTAATTCTCCAACCTAAAAACACACACCCATAATGGTTCCCATAATTTACATAGGTGGGGCTTGTGGAAGAATAATTCTCCTTTACATTCTTGTTGCTATTGGTGAATTATTATAAAATGTTAATTCAGTCTCTTCCCCTCTCTCCCCCCCCCCTCTGTGTAAAACACATCATTTTGTAGAATGAGTATTACATTTTGACTAATTTTACGAGATGTGTACAGTATTTTAAACGAAATCCATTTGAGGAAAGGTGGGCAAGTGTAACATAACTGTTAGGGAGTATTTATTTAGTACATATTTGTTATGGAAAGGAACTTCAAAACAGCATAAAACGGTATTTGTAAAAATGTGCAGTCAGCAGCAGCTTCTGCTGCTATCTGATAATATGTTAGTCACAGTTTTCCAGCAACAAAGGTGTGGAACCAATCTGTTAGCAAACTAATTCACTCTGGATATCACTCAGCAATATTATCTGTAGCAAGTGGGGGAAATATAGGCAACACTGTGATGAGAGGAGCACTTGGCTATTCCTACTGAGCTGAGCTGGAACTGGGTTTAAGAAATTAAGACTCTTTTTGCTGCATTGCGTTATAATGCTGAATTATTGGAAGTTTATTAAGTAAGTCATGTAATAAACAGCAGGTAACTATTGATGACTGAAACAATAGCCAAGTTGCTGCAGCTGTAACTTCACTTCATTCTGATTTTGAAATAAGCGGTCAAATAAATCCTCCTCTAGCTTTCCAACAGCTGTGCATTAGCTGCACAATCCTTTGCCTAATTCCTTGGAAATAAGTCCCATCACATTCAATGGGCCAACCACCAGCAAAGAGTGCAAAGAATTGCAGCCTTAGGCTGTAATCCTAACCCTAATTTCCTGGAAGTAAACGCCACTGAATTCAATAGGACTTACTTCTAAATTGGCATAGTTAGGATTGTGCTGTTTATCTTCTTTATGGTGAATGACTGTAAGCGTCTAATAAATTAATTGTTTAATAATAATCAGATGTTAAGGCCACAATATATATTGTGTGTGTGTGTGTGTGTGTACACACACACACACACACACAGGTCATTTGTAATAAAAAATCAATAGAGATGAGTACTTAATCAATATGGATTAGGTACTCACCTCTACTGATTTTTTTTATTACAAATGACCTATATATTTTAAGTGGTCTTAACACCAGCCAGACAAAGTATCCATGCCTATGAACAAAGCTGGGCTTTAACTCTGAGCGAGCAGCTCATTGGAAACTAATCATACAAAACTGAATGGCATAGAAAGCAGGGGGGGGGCTTTAGTTATTCTGTGTAGACTCCTTAATTAATATAAGTTCATTTTATATACATTTGATATACATAAATAGATGGGGCTCCATACACCAGAACACTGAAAAAGCAAAGTGATGAAATTTGTTTTGAACTGGTATTATCTGTACCTTTATTTCATTCTTTTGATCATTTGAAACCTAGAATAGGTTTAATGGGATATAAACCATTATAGATTTCAACGGTGCTATTTTTCTAGAAAAAGGGGTGCTGGAACTCACCATGAACAACTCCCCTTGTTCTTTTAGAATGGGACTGGTGCCCACCTGAGTTCCGTCGAGTTGCAGCTGAAAAAAGCCCTGGGTTTCAAATTCCTTGTGTTGGTATTATTTATATTCTTAATATTACAAGTCTTATGCATTTACTTTTACAGATTCCGTTTGCAAAAGGTATTTATAGTTACAGCAAGAACAAAACTCAGCTTCCTGTCATGGGTAGTTGGTAGGGAATTTATCCACAGGTCCCAGTTTGGACATGCTAAGCCACAGTGCAACAGTAAAAAGACTGGGGGAGGAGCAAGAGGCTGCAGAAACCCAGCCAGATTGGCGGGGTATAAATAAATTACTACTACTACTACTACTACTACTATCTGGGAGCCTCCACAGTCACACTGTCTAGGTAAGACATAGTTTGGCTCGCCATGTTGTGCAGATCAGGTCATTCAGTAGATATAGCCTGTAATCCACATAATTTAGACAACCACTTATTCCAATCCTATAGGGATAGTAGTATAAGCACAGAAAATTGGGAAACACTGGCCTGCGAGTGCTCCAACTGGAGAACAGCCTATATATCAAAGGTGTCTTGGACTTTGAAGAAGCACAAAAGAGGGAAACGAGCCAAGAGGAAGGCACGTTTGGCAAACCCTCACCATTATCAACTCCAGTCCAGAAACTTTTGTCCCCACTGTGGAAGGACATGCGGATCCAAAATTGGCCTCCGCAGTCACTTACGGACTCACTGTTAAGACCATCTTTGTGGAAGACAATCTTACTCGGCTATGAGTGATCACCAAAGAGAAGATAGAGATACAGTGGATGCTTGGGGTGCGAACGCAATCCATGTGGGAGGCGCATTCGCAACCCGCAGCATCCGTAACCCACAGTGCCGCGTCTGCGCACGTGCAGGTTGCAATTCAGCGATTCTGTGCATGCACGAAGCGCCAAACCCGGTGCACAACCCGAATCGGCCTTAACCCGAGGTATGACTGTAGTGGCAAAAGGCTGTATGGCAACATATATTTTGTGTTTAACAGATCCATATATATTTAACTGACATAATAAATTGACTACAGATAAATTGTGTGGGTTAGTCAGCTATAGGATCTTCTGTATTTTAGCAAATCTCTAATTGAAAAAAAGAAGAAGCGCTTATTTTTCAATCTATTTAATATAATTTTTAAAAATTTTAGAAATATGGTTAAACACACCTGAGTGCTCTCCCCTAAAACAGAAAATGTGTGAAAGTCAGCTAGTTAATGTGTAAGTTAATGTTCAGTATAATGACTTCCCTTGATTTTACCGCCTGCAGCAATATTTTTAAAAATTGTTGAAAGTTAATCAATACTTGCTTATATTTCAAGAACTGCATGACAACAGTGGTATGCATCACTGTCAAGCATTTTTCTACAACTAGAAACAAGGGTCTCTATAAACCCTCTAATTTTTATACAAAGTTAGAGCAAAGAGAATGGGCAAGATTTTAGTTCTACTTTAAATAATAGTAATTTTAAAATATTTTCAAAAGATGAATTACCTGTGCTTTTAAGTTACATTTGTCCAGTGTGAAGATTCCATTCTTTATACAGGCATGCCACCGTGAAATCTCTATTTTTAGAACTGATTTCCCCTTTCAAGGGTCAAGACTATAATCTTTGGCTTTCAAGCTTACTGTTATCTGCCTTCAGGTGTGAATTTTCAAGCAAATATGTTTCTACATATAACACTTTAGCCTTAGCCAGATACTGAAAGGCTTGTAGATCAGTCATCATCACTGTGTAATTCTATTTTCAAAATAATATTTCTCACTCCAAATATACTCGTGCTTGTATTGGATTCACTTCTCAAATACAAATTTGAGGTAATCAAAAGCCCAAGGGCAACTTCAGTCTTTCTAAAACTCATTTTCTACCTCTGTTTGAAGAAATAGATCTGAAATGTAAAAATAATAGGAAACTATATGGCGGGGGGGGGCACCCTCAGTCAAGGTACAGACAGATGTACAAATTCCAGTGCTGTTTACTGTGCTGAAAACCAAGAGCAATTTAAAAACAGAAATCAAGGCTGACATAATGACAGCAGTGCTGACATAATGGCAGAATCAGACCTAGAGGTTTGTATCAAATTATTGTTTTAGCCACAGCTATCAGACCTATTCATACATATCACATATACTTTTCAACATTTATACATTTTATAATAGACATCAATCCAGTACCATCTCACAATCGTAGTGGCCTGTACTAAGCAACCATAAAATTGGAGAAGTAATGTGCAAATTCTCACAAGGTTGCGGAGAAAGTTAGATTGCTCAACAGCGCTTTTATAGACATTTGGTCTGTACATGATTTTGCGTGTAAAACGGTGATCACTGTCCTTTCAGTACGGATGAACTGTAAATTGTATTGTAACAAAATGCTAATGTGTGTCATCATGTTACAGGAACAAAGAAAATTTAATATGTGAATGAATAATTTAAATATATATTGCAGGTCCTTTCCTCTGCCCCTCTCCTCCTTCAGTTTTTCACCTGGAATTCCATCCAGGGGTGACTCCTCCTCTATAATCTGTCTCTTCTTTTCCCCAAACTCAACTGATAACTAACTATTGCCTGTACAACCCAGAAGCCATAGGATTAAAAAGGAATAATGTTGAAGGGTGGCAGAGACAATCAATTATCCCTGCCCTAACCTCCTAATGCCTATCATAGTTCATCCACACAAAACTGAAGAAATTTAGAAACATGATAAAGATACTGGGTTGTATCCAACTAAGTTCAACACCGACAAGAAAGACCCAACATGGGGATACAACCCTATGGAACTTTACATCAAGCTGTAAATACACAACCAGATTCAAAGTAGGAGCATACTAAGCATAAATCATACAATATTCCGTTTTACCACTATTTGACAAACATATTCTAATTCATAGCTGAACTAAACAAATGCCCACTTCATTATACTCATCCTTTGCAACGTAATTTGTTAAGAGACAATCATGTGTTAAGTTTCTTGCCCTTTCTGGCTAATTGTATATTAGAGAGGAATGTTAGCTGACACTTTGCAGGTGCATGAAAATGGAAACGTTCACAATTACATTTTGCAGAATTATTTTTTGTTTCAGACACTTAAAAAAAAGAGTTCAATGGAAGGGGAACTCGTGTTGAACTGGCAGGACTAAATTACAGTTTAGTAGTATTTTGTTATTATTTTACACATGCTTTTTCATCTTTTTCACATGCATATCAAAGCTTCACTCACCTGGGATTTTCAATGTTTATGAGGGTGGTTGCTGGCAATGTAAGAGTGTCTGAAGCATATGAGACCTGGAAGGTTGTATTCCTTCATACAAACCTGCCCAGGTTTTGAGATATTCGGGAGAGGCTCTTCTCTCGGTCCCACCACCCTCATAGCAACGCTTGGTGGGGACGCGGGAGACTCAGTAGCTGCTCCCAGACTTTGGTACTCCCTCCCTATAGAAGAAGCTCCTTCCTTGTTGAGCTTCTGCCAGCAGATTGAAGACCTTCTTCCAATAGACTGTTGGGAACTGACAACTTTTAATAAAAGGGCTGGTGCCCTGCTGTTTTT
This sequence comes from Lacerta agilis, assembly GCF_009819535.1. Classification (NCBI taxonomy): domain Eukaryota; kingdom Metazoa; phylum Chordata; class Lepidosauria; order Squamata; family Lacertidae; genus Lacerta; species Lacerta agilis. Next base: position 7,624,665 of record NC_046327.1, on the reverse strand, counting down.
ATTGTAATTATTTGTGTGGCTTGAAGAGATTTTATAACTGTATATAAATTTACTTCTAACAGTGTTTAATTGTTAAATAAATAAATAAATAAACAACAAACAAATCCTCCATTGGATGACATCATGATTTAGCTTCTCCAGCCACTGCAAAGCAATCTCCAGAATATCTTTCATTCATCAACAGTAACAGCAGCCTGTCCTCACGTGGCTAGGATTAACAAACAGGGATTCCGGGGAACATGGCATCTTTTTTTTAGGAAAAGGAAATCACTGCCTAAAACTGATCAGCAGTGACAAGGGAAGCTAAATTGTGATGTCATAAACCTGCCAGCCAACAGAAGGTGTTTTCAGTCTCTGCTATTTCTAGGAAAATTTTAGATTATGTTTTCTTAAAGACTATTATGGTAATGATGGTTTTTGTTCCACTAGTTCAGGTGTGGGGGGGTCCTAAGGCCCTCCAGATGTTACTACCCTCAAACCCCAATCATCCCTGGCCGTGCTTGATGGGACTGATGGGAGTTGTAGTCCAGCAGCTCCTGGAGGGCCCAAGGTTCCCCACAGCTGTTCCCCACAGCTACTGAGTATATAGCTGAATGCAATTTTGAACAGGAAGTACAAAACATAGTTCTCACACATTTTGACTGGGATTTTAAAACAGAAATTGTGCACTCTGTGACAATTGTACAATAAACATCAATGAGGTAGGTAGCCGTGTTGGTCTGCCATAGTCAAACAAAATAAAAATAATAAAAAATCCTACCAGTAGCACCTTAGAGACCAACTAAGTTTGTTCTTGGTATCTGAAGAAGTGTGCATGCACACGAAAGCTCATACCAAGAACAAACTTAGCTGGTCTCTTAAGGTGTTACTGGAAGGAATTTCTTTATTTTTTATTTTGTTTTGATCATCAATGAGGTTTACTACACATTCTTGGAACCATAAAATATATATCAGAATAGAAATCTGGATCATTACTGCTCACCAGTTTTAACCTCTGCAAAGGTATCCTGCTTATGTCTATTGGTGTCCTCTCTATGACGTTCACAAATCTCACTTCAGGAATAGCAATTGCACACATGACGTGAGCCCACCTGTAAATAACAACAATACAAAAAAAGAAAGATATGCAAACATTTTAAAGCATACACACACACAGAAAAATAGATTTTCCCAATGCATTTCTCAAACTTTATTCTCTGCATAATGGTGTTTTTTTACAAGGAATGCTATGAGAAACCATAATTCCCCCCCCCAAAAAATTGATATACTTACACAGTATTCATACCATATAACGTGTTACATTTGTTAAAACAACAACTGTAATAATAATAATAATAATAATAAAATAATAATACATGATGGCTCAGATCCAACTACTTTAGGCATGTTTGGTGGTACCCAGCAACATCTTTTCCTTTTTCTGTTTGATCGGATGCCACATCACAAAATCCATCTGAATCTTCCTGCAGTTTTAAATATGTTTGTCATATACAACAGGGCTGCTGTTTTTAAAGAAACATAGGTCAAAAGCTCCCTTGGCATGTAAAATCAGACACACATTTCTTTTTATTCCATCCTCATTCACACATGCCCAGTAATTTCGAAAAGGTTTGTTGAAAATATTCTAGTCCATTACTGGAAAGACTTATTACATATTCGCTAAGGTCTAAAGAACCACATACAGAGCACTGTGCGAGCAGGGGTCCCCCAATCCTTTTGGCTCTGGGAGCACAGGTGGAAATCTAAGAAACCACAGAATATCCATCTCAGCAATGAAAAGAATGGTGTTGCTAAGACAACCACTGCCCCAACAGATAGACACGAAACAGAAATGCAAGCAACAACCTCTGCATCCAAAATAAAAAGCACCCCCACAACTAAACCCTGCAAATGTCAGGAAAGTGCCAAGGGGGGCATCTGAAGGTGCTGTGGGACCCAAGAAGGCACACTGATGACCTCATCTCCAGAGCAAGATTCAGCATGGAAAGAGGGCTTTCCCTTGTGAGCTGTTATTTGTTCTCCCTTAACTTCCCTATCTTTGTTATGTTTATATTTTTTAAAAAAAACCTGAACAAAACACAATAAATAAATAAATAAATAATAACACACACATATAATGGTGTGAGATGCAGCTAAACAGAAACACACAGAATGGAAGTTGGAAACACTTTTTGTCCACACATGGGAGGATTGGATCCCGGCCACTGGTGAGAAATAAATACCATAAATATTTATTCTGAGGTCCTTTACAGGTATTGTCTGAAAATAGTCCCAGTTATATTAGAAAACGCAGTAGGAATAGTCCTGGGGGTGCATTCCTCATGGCATTGAGATAATCATGCATACTGAAAAACAGCAGAAGCTGCTTAATCCTGGCAACAAGTATAACTTGCCTAGCTCCCTGATGGTTGTGTTTGATGTACCCAGCTGGCCAGCCAAGGTGTGCAGGGAAAAACAGACTCTTGTTTAGTGGTGTAGCGTTATCCTTATGGGCAGGCACTTTTCATTACGTATATCCTGCATAGCCATGCCTGCATAGCCTGGATATAAAAGAAAAATGAATTTTGGCCAATGCAATGAAGCCAGCATTTTTTCTCACCCCTCTTCTCTTACCACTTTGTATAACAAACGCTTATGAAGAATTCAGAGGAACTCAAAAGCTTCCTCACTATATTGCGACATTTTTGTTGGTTTATAATGAGGGAGCTTAAACAGAAGTCAAAATAAAATGCAATCTTTCTCATCTCAGCTTAGTGTGGATTTGGCGGGTTTCTCTGGCGACAAAAACCTGGCATGCACCCCAGGAGAATGGAAAATAGGACCCCAGGACATCATTGTTCCAGCTGTGAAAAGAGTGGGTGGCCCTTTGTCCCTGTCTCACTACACCACAGCTCTTGGGTATTAAGAGCTTCTACCCAGGGTGTGAAGAAGAAGAAGAAGAAGAGTTTGGATTTGATATCCCGCTTTTCACTACCCGAAGGAGTCTCAAAGCGGCTAACATTCTCCTTTCCCTTCCTCCCCCACAACAACACTCTGTGGGGTGAGTGGGGCTGAGAGACTTCAGAGAAGTGTGACTAGCCCAAGGTCACCCAGCAGCTGCATGTGGAGGAGTGGAGACGAACCCGGTTCCCCAGATAACGAGTCTACAGTATTTCCAAATTTATCAAAGATTTATAATAGACAAAAAAAGTGGTTTGGCAAAGAAAAATCAAGATTCGAGAAAGAGGTAATCCAAAGCAAGGGGAAGTATATTTCAAATATTTACAACATACTGAATGGGATCTAAAAGAGGAAGAGGTAAAATCTGTTATGGTGAAGTGGGCCCAGGATTTCGGGTATAATATATTAATGGAGCAGTGTGACTAGCCCAAGGCCACCCAGCAGCTGCATGTGGAGGGAGCAAGGAATCGAACCCAGTTCACCAGATTATGAGCCCACTGCTCTTAACCACTACACCACACTGGCTCTCCCCGATTTCCCATCTGGGAGCTTCAAAATATAGCTGATCCATGAAGAAAGTTGGGCTTGAAACTGGAACTGCAGCACTGACTTGAATGCCATGCTTTCATCTGAGAATTTTCTTTGCAGCCGGGCTGCAAGGCTAGTCTCCTTCACAGGAGGGTGGGGTTGCAGGCCAGCCTCACACCTCCTCCGCGCTTAGCAGGGCGTGTCAAGTCTCCCACGTCATTGGGGAGTCCCAGCCCACGTGACGCCTGCAGCCAGCCAATCCGTCTGGCTGGGGGCATGGTTTGCCACATTAAAGTGGCTGCACGGCTGGGAGCTTTCCCTTCGGCTTCCTGCTTCAGCAGATCTCCCACCCTCCCATCCTTTCTTTTTGCATTTGACAACTTGAGCTTGCTATGGACCTCGGTTGGTCACCTGTTGAAGGGACCTGGTAGGAATTTTTCCACTTGGCAGATTGGCACCAGCCACTTGGTTTTCAAATACCTCGTAGCAAATCATCACAACTTTGTAAGGTTTGGTGGTTAGGCATTGGAAAAGCTTGGGGGGGGAGGTTGTGGCCATCACCTGCCCCTCCCCTTTAAGGGTATTTTGTTAAAGGAATATGGGGGTTGTGGTTCCTGTCTGAAGCCTGGGTAGAGGCTAGGGCCATGGCATGACCTCACCAGTGACCATGAGGGGAGATCCAAGTTGATGTATATCAATGGGCTCCCCCTACTGGTGGTTAACCCTTGTGAGACGTCCTGCATGGTGGCAGGAGTCAGATATAGTCGGTTCATGTCCAATGCCTAAGCCAATACCACTCACATTCTATAACTAATAAAGTTGTGGCCTTTATTAGCCCATTAACCTAAAATATTGGTGCCCACGTGTCTTATTCATCAAATGGGGGGGGGGGTGCAGGGCCTTGACATGCAAAGGAAGAACAATCAGGAAGACATTTAAGAGTGTGCCCCTCATTCTTTAATTTGAAGATGGGACACCTGACGTCATGGTGACATCAGGTAATTGAGAGGAGCCAGACCCATCCACCTGTCAAAATATTCCACCAGGATGGGAAACACAAAATTTGGTTCCCAAGCCCAATTCTGCTCCCCATCCGTGCTTTGCTGTAGAATTCACTTACTTTCTGTTGGTAGTCTGCTTGAGAGCTCCACCTCTCAAATTACACAGGCAGCATTCCTACAAAAGAAATTTTAAAAAGAGAAAATTAATCTAATTAGCTAAAAACTATTGTTACACACCTGGATGTAAGGTATAAAAAATTAGGAGTGTAATTGACTGGTGGGGGGGGCCTGAATTTTGTCATATTAAGCTCCCTGGTGCTGAGGTACTCAAAATGTTTTAAAATAAGGTCCATGCAGGAAGATGGTGAGGTTGTGGGGGGTTTTTTTAGAAGTTAGCAAGCCGGGGCATTCTTCTAAAGGCTGAAAACCGCATTTTTGCCAGATCTGACTGAAGGTATGATATAGTGTTCTCGAAGCTACTAACATGAGTTTGGCCAAACTGCGGGAGGCAGTGAAAGATAGGTGTGCCTGGCGTGCTCTGGTCCATGGGGTCATGAAGAGTCGGACACAACTGAACGACTGAACAACAACAACAAAGTACATGAAAGGTAAAGCCTAATGAACCCAAAGCTTACAAGGGAGGATCCCAGTCATTTTCCAGAGAAATATATACATAATCAATTTCCAGAGAAATCTATACAGAAAAGAGTTCACTATAGTGCATCTCTTGTATACTATGCTATAAAGGAAGGTAGAAATGATGTAGGTTGGGAGGGTAGGTAGAAGATTAAGTTATGTAGCAGGTTTTGATGGAGAGTGGTGATTTTTATTTGCAGGGGGTAGTATGGAGAGTGTATATTTATTTTTTGCAGGGGGAGAAAGAATGGGTACACAAGTACTGAATAAGGGGCAGGCAAAAGGTTGGAAGAGAAGTGAAATATGGACACATGTTTAAGGGCCTTGATCTGTTTCAGAATGAATGAGCAAAAAAGTTCGGTAATGTGGCATATTAGACACCAAGCAAATGATTAGGATTTCTCATGATTTTTCTTTTTTTTAATAAAAAAGCGCCAGAGTTTGAGAGGTCAAATCAAGCAAGGACAATGTCATTTTGGGAAGGATATTTATTCTACCCCATGTTCTCCTGATAACACTCCCCCTGCAGTAGCTACCTGGATTTTCCCCTCCCTGGCAGCTTTTTGGAGATGTTTTTCATAAGGAAAACTGTACTGGGGAGGGGAGAGAGAGATTTAACTTGTCCCTTCCACTAGTTCTACATACTCATTCTGATTTATCTGCCAGCAAGTGCTATTAATTTTTGAGCAAACAGCAGGCAATCCTTATCAGAGATTTCTTACATCACATCTAGTTCTATCAACTGGCTACGGAATGAAGTTTTTCCATTTTGGCCAACCATATAGGTGCAATATTTACATCTTCCTTAGAGCTAGCAGACCTAAAGGAGTTCAAGGGTTCTATTAACAGAGCCAGAGTAGCACATCAGATAAGCACAGCTGATTTCTTTTTTAAGAGGAACTTGAGTATTAATTCTTAAGCGGTTGGTGCTTTCCCTTATGGGTGCCAGCTGCAGGAGCTGGAGATTTATTCCACTTGTGTTTTCTAGAGTATCACATTCTTACAGCCTACCTCTTAATTTTATCCAGTTGGGTGCCATTACCTCCTTACCTAAATTTTGCCTTGGGCTTCAGCCTTGTCTTATACACTTGGCCACAGGGAAAGCAGCAGTAGTAACTAAGCCTAAAAGAACTGATCTAATGAGAGGGCTTTCTCCAAATCGTATGTGAAAATAGGAAATTAGTTTTCATGCAGCCTTGTGCACCCAATAGCCCTTTGCTATATCTAAAACAAAAACAACCTGTATACAAATGAAACATATAAAAACTGCAATCCTATACCCACTTTCTTGGAAGTTAAGATCCATTAAACTCAGTGGGATTTATTTTCAAATAGGATTGTGCTGTAAGTGTAGATACCGGTACATTGCTCAGCAGAGGAAAAAGAGCTGGATTTTCTTCTCACTTCCTGTGACTTCTAAGAGATACTGAAAACCACATAAGGCATTAACGAACCTGTGACTTGAACCAATACTATCAATCTATGTTTAAGCCACGTGGTAAACATAATTATTCTAGATTATGCTTTTCATGTTGCTAACTTTAAAACACCAATTCTTGTTCGTTGCTTCAGTTGCTGTATTCCTCTGTTAGTCCCTCTCAAATATTTGCAGGTCCTTATCACATTCCCTTGTTATCTCCTTTCCTCCAAGCTGTATGCAGTTAAACTCCCCTAGCTATCCATGAACAGAGCCATTTTTAATCCTTCCTTAATATTTGTTGCTCTTCTATGTATTCTCTCTCTTCTATCTAAGTCGTTATCATAATGAGGTGCTGTAATCCATATACAGGTGTAAGCTCTAGTGTAGCCATACTGTAACTCTGCTGAGAAGCATTATGTTTTATCACTGCTGCATCAGCGTTATGATTCATACACTGGTGGAGAAGCTTCTGAGCAAGACAACAGGAAAGAAGCTAGTTTCTCAACTAGTTGTCTGTTACAGGCATTATTAAAGATGTGCAATTCTCAGGGTTAGTTTAGATGCTTGAAATCCCACTATGCAAAAGTCACCAAATGGAAGAATTATTTTTGCAGTTACAGGCACCTCTTCCCTGTGGCAATACATGTAATAGCAATCTAGATTCTGCCCTCTATACTGCTTTGAAATTGCTCTCACTAAAATGACCATAGATCTCCTCACCACTAAACCACGGGCTTTACCACATCCACCAGACCCTCCAAGTCTCCCTATTTTCCAGGGGACGTCCCTGATTCAGAAAAGCTGTCCAGTTTCTGATTTGATCCTGGAATGTCCGTTTTCCTTGGGGTGTCCCTATTTTCATTGGAGAAATGTTGGATGGTATGGAATTATCCGACCCCTGAGCCGTCTGAAAGCAATTCTGTATAGGGAAGATTTTTTAAAGTTTAATGTCTTATTATGTTTTTATATATGTTGGAAGCTGCCCAGAGTGGCTGGGGCAACCCAGTAAGATATGTGGGGTATAAATAGTAAATTTTATTATGGAATGGGATGTCCCTATTTTCTTCAGAGAAATGTTGGAGGGGATGCATCCACATTGATTTGGACTGCTCCTTTGATTGAGTTGACCAACCTCTCCTCTGTGTCTTAGGTCTCTGTTCTCAACTGCTTCTCTTCCCACTTATCAAATCTCTTATTCAAAATTTCCCCAGGGAGAATCTCCTCTATCTTCCCACTTGCCACTGTGATCCTTCAGGGTTCTGCTTTCCACATGCTGTCCCAGATTTTCACTACTGTCTGTATATTTACAATATAAAGTTATACCTTTCTGTTATGTACTGAGTTGAATAGGATCCAAAATGCAGCAGTCTGATTGGTCCTAGAACAATAGGATTCAGAATGCAGCAGTCTGATTGGTCCTAGAACAATAGGATTCAGAATGCAGCAGTCTGATTGGTCCTAGAACAATAGGATCCAGAATGCAGCAGTCTGATTGGTCCACAGGAGCCACCCAATCCAGCACCAGGTGGAAGTGAATCCGCAACCTGATTGGCATACAGGAGTATCCCAGATTTAGCCAATTATGTGGGGCCCATTGTGTAAATAGTGTATATAAAGCAGATGTTTGGGGGGAACTGCATTTCTCGCTACAATGAGCTGAATAAAGAGCATGAAATCCACACTTGATTCTGAGTATATTTCACTCTCTGTTCTAACCCCTTCTCATTCACATCCACATTCCTATCTCCAGCTGCCCCTTTGGAATTTCCAAATGCTGCCTCAAACTCAATAGCTGTATTTGCATATAACACTAAACCATGGCTTGGCTAGCATGCTGCCCTCTATTGGCTCAGAAGACGACTTCAATGGAGATTAGTTTCAAGTTCAAAGGTTGCTGGCTTGTCATCTTGTACAAACCAGGAATCCTAGTTCATGGCAAACTGTGGTTGTTTAAACAAGCCAGCTTCTAAAACCTCAGGAACCTTCATGCTGAGTTTGACCTGGGATCGCCAAACCACAGAGAACAAATGGACAGACAGACAAACCACCTTCCTTAATGTTTAGTAGATTACACATAATACCCATAATACTTAGCAGGGAGGAAACGGCTGTCACAGAAGCAGAGGCACTAGGTCTCTGCAGGCTAAACAGAAGAATAGTTTGCTTCAGGTTATATATATATATATATATGGTGTGGAGCAAATGCATTTTGTATGCTTGGAAGACTAGAAGTGACAGATTACATATCCAGCTAATTGTGTATAAGGCAACCTACCTCTGCCACCCATGACAAAAGCCCTGACCTTCTTAATTGCTATCATTGTCAGATAAGTGCTCCTAAAAGGTGCATCCTTTTCAAGTGCTACAGAATAGATTCAGTTTTCTCTACAAGCATATCTTATCAGATCAGGTCAGAAGGTCATCTCCTCATCAAGCACATGCTATAGTGATTATATCTGAGCATAATCTGCAACTTAAATAGCCTCATTAAAAAGCTATGAAGTTTATGGAGTGCAAATGTGCAGAGAGTCTATTAAAATGAACACACACACACACAAAAACAAGTAAGCATGATTCTCACAGCAAATTGATTTTTTGTCAATTGTTTTTTTGGCAGGTGCACAAGAAGAAAAATTCAGAAACCATCCTAGTGATGAAAAATTTCTGTATTTTACTATATTCCATTAAATAAATAAGCAGTCTTTGGAGCTTCTTTGAGGGGCGCCCTCCTACAGCCTACCAATTGTGTGTATTTGCCTACAGCATGGAATGAAACTTACGGATCCATTATCACTTTCTGTAAACAGGTTTGCAGTGGAAAAGCTGGCATAACCTTAAATATAGTAGACAGAAGGACATTTTCACAAGGTTGTCCCCACTGACTTCCTTCTGCTAGAAATTGTGATAATTCCGTTGGTATTTTCAGAAGGCGTGTGTGTGTGTGTGTGTAAGAAGATTACATTAAAAATTTCTTAAACTCTTTGTTTAAAATGTACAATTTCTTATTTTAACCCATATTCTGTGTGGGCTGAAAGTCAATCGCATCTTCTGCAAGTGAAGAAAGAAACAGAGTAGTTTCAAACAGTATGTCCACACACATGTCAATTGGGTCCCTTTAATACCATAATTATTATGCCTTTCCAAAAAATCAATACATTTGAAGCATTTCTGTTAGAATAAGCAATGCCGTACTAGAGAAAGGTAGCATATGATCTGTTCCTTAACAATATATGGCCATCTGTCTAAAAAGTTAACTCAGTACCATTCTCACAGCTTAGAATTCTTCAGGAGATTTGTTGTACATCAGTGTTTCTTTGACGACGACACTATATGTCCTTATCAGAAACTTATATTTTAGCAGTAAAGTAAAAAACAAAACAAAAAAACACCTCTGCCTCCAATAAAACATAGCTTTTATACATTATCAACATTTCTGATGCTGAAAACAATCAAAAGGAGAGCAGGATTGCATGGGGTAACCAGTTTTGGGAAGCAGTCTGTATGTGTTTTCCTTGGATTCTCACTGCATCTGCATCATACCACAATTCTGATTATTCTTATCATTATATTTATACTCTGCCCTTCATCCAAAGATCAAAGGGTGGTTTACAACATAAAAACACAAATGTACAATAAGAATAAGAATAATATCCCACATGCATTTAAAAGGCCATAGATTGTTGACAACCAAGGCCTGGTTGAAGAGAAATGCTTTCACCTGGCACCTTAAGATATGTCGTGATGGTGCCAGGTAAGCCACCCTGGGGAAGAGCATTCCACAAAGCCAAAGCCACTTCAGAAAAGGCCCCTTCTTGTGTTGCCCTGAGCTGCTTGAACAGGGATCAGCAAACTTTTTCATCAGGGGCCCGGTCCACTGTCCCTCAGACCTTGTGGGGGGCCGGACTATATTTTGAAAAATATAAATACCCTGCAAGCCGGACCTACAGCTGCCTCCAGACCTGGAGGAGGAATGGACTCTGCACACGCTCAGGAGTGCATCTCAGCACCATCGGCGGCGCCTGCCCAGAGCCGCCTGCGGCTTCGGATTGGCTGCAGGAACTTCCTGCAGCCAATCCGAAGCTGCGCCAGCATCGCTGCCCGCCCAGAAGCCGTGCCAGCATCGCGGAAGTCAGTCCCCGCGCAGTGAGGCGTCCGCAGCGCATGAGAACTGACTGAGCAAGCGGCAGGGTCCGCAGGCCTCATTTACGAGCCAGGGGGGCACATCTGGTCTCCGGGCCTTAGTTTGCCGACCCCTGTGCTTGACTGTCCTAACTGTGATTTATCAGTTTACCTATTTTCCCCTTCCCACGTGAAATAAAAGTCAATTTTCTTTATCTTTAGTCAGTGGAAAAGGTGAGACTCTTCTGTATAAAATGCCATTTTTACAAAAAAAAATCTTCTGTCCCTCCACCATACTGCTAAAAAGCCAGTTGATGCATACGGTTGTTTGCCCCAATACAGTACCAAATAAGGAGCCTTCTGAGCATCTTTTGAGAATGACTAGAAGCGGATAGGCTGAAGCCTTTTTTATACTCTTCTCAAAATTAGAATGGGGATTTTATTTTTAGAATTCTGTTTTATTATAGGCATTGTTCCCTTACTATTTTAAGGAGCTGGAGATGTTTTGTTTATATTCACCATTTTCGTACCTTCTGCTTGGTATTATGCAGAGCAAATGATTTTTTTGAAAATAGCCAAGGACATTAAAGGTAGTGGTTCTTTACTTCAACCATGTGCTGATTTTCAGTCACTTGGTTATATTTGGCATAATTAGCTCCTTATATTTTTATTTTCCTCTAAGTATTTTAGCTTTGTGAAATAAAACTAAGGCGCTCGCTGTCTGAGCAGTGTGCCAGAAGGACACTTTCAATCCTACATGTTGTACAGTATGCAACATTCCCTCGAATGTCAGTCATTATTCTTCCTGACTTTACTAGCAGTTTCTGCTCAAATGTTTTAAGATTAATGAGGCATTTATTCTCAATCAAGCAGCTATGTGAGGATATAGTTTCGCATTCAAGTGCAAGACAGATGAATTATTAAACCTCTTTGGGTCTTTTCATTTCTTGGGATGATGCATCCACCTTTTCTGTTGTTGTTTAAGCAGCGCCATAACAAAGATGGATTCAATGTCACTCTTCTTCTGTCTCAACTATTATATTAGTCACACAGCAAATAGTGCAGAGTTAACATAAAATGTGCATAATCTTATGAGTGGGTGTGACACATCCTGAATGGTGCAGGAGTTGAAATGAGGTGTTGCAAGCTTTGCTGGAGGGAATGCCTGGGGTGATGGCTATAGGAAGTCAAAGTATTCAATCATAGGTAACTTTGGCATTTTTGCTTATCTGCAGCTGTCACTTCTAAATGAACATGAACAGGAAGAGGAGTAAGAGTTAGAAAGCAATGCTTCTGTAATTGTGTTTGATCCTACATATCACGAGTGGTGCTACACACTTGTCTACTGTGATCTCAAGATTTACCTCCTGCCTTTCCAGTCTGCATCTGCACGATGCAATTCAAAACTGGCTAGCACTCATTCAGCTAATTATAGCCTCTAATCAAGTCATTGTTCTTTGTCCAACAGAAGGATAAATATTTCCTTGAAAGCAGGAGCTGATTGCACCAATTCAGATCTCCCTGTTCTTCCTGATGCTACGTTTGCTGGAGGAAAATTTTTGAATGCAATATAAATCTACAGATTTATTTGATTCCAAGGACTGAGTTTAAATCTCTTGAAGTTCATGATGTCAGCCCTTTCGAATTGTCTAGTAGAGTTTTAGACTATAAAAGCAGGTCTTAAAGCGACTTTGGTATCTTCATTGGCAAAACTGAGTATTTTGACTGACTAGAAGGTCATTGATCTGCATGCGTTGCTAGTGTGATCAGAAAGCTTTGCTATAGCTTGAACTAATAAGCCTGTTTATAAAACTGGCTTGCATGTGCTACCAGCAGCAAGGGAAAAAGAATAATTGTTTGTTTCTAGGGCCGAGGAAACATATTTTTTTCTACCTGTTTCCAACATCTGTGCTTTTTGTTGTTAGTTAGTTTGTGGGTTTTTTACTTCCTTGTTCTTCCCCTTAAATATGTCTCGGCTACAAATATTAAGGTTATACTTCACACCAGGGCCGTCTTAGAGGGATCGGCTGCCGTGGCGCGGTGATCCCTCAGCGCCCCCAGCCTGCTGCCTCTCTGCCCACCTCCCTCCTGCGCTGGCCGCCCCTCGGGAGGGGGGGCAAGTGGGGGACAAGGGGCGTGGCGTTGGAGGGGGTGCTCGCGCGCCGGCGGGTGGGGGATGAGGGGCCGGCGGGCTGCAAGCCGGCCACCCTCACCTCCTGGAGCCCCAGCTGGAGTGCTGGAAGGGTGCGCAAAGCCCCGCGCCGCTCCAGCTGGGGCTCCAGGAGGCGAGGGCGGCCGGCTTGCAGCCCGCCTGCCGGCGCGCGAGTGCCCGCCCACCCGTGGGGGTGGGGGCGGGTTGAGGAGGGGGAGCCCGGTATGCCGGCGGGCTCGCGGGGGCGCCCCTGGGGGCCCGGCGCCCTGGTGCGCCGCGCCACCAGCCCCTATGGATGTGACGGCCCTGCTTCACACTGATGATTCATATGTGTAATGCCTGAAATAGCCTGTGCCATTGTGGTACTAAAAACTTAAGTGCCTGGACAACTTTCTTTTGTTAAACAGCTAGTGGAAAAGGATGAGTGATTTATGATTTCTCAAAGGCAGGTTATTCTTTAGAGATAACTGGAGATCTCTCGTGTGTGTGTGTGTGTGTGAGAGAGAGAGAGAGAGAGAGAGAGAGAGAGAGAGAGAGAGAGGAGAGAAGCAACAGAAGCTCTTTTGACACTGTAAGAGAGAGGCAGAATATTCACTGAATGCACCTTGGGGCAAATTATGTATCGCTCTCTCTAGGGATCTGATGAGAGGGGATAGGCCTGCTTCCTGGTAGGAAAATTATGCTGCTTGCCTCAACCTATGCTCCACCTATATTTGTTTTGGGTTTTTTAAATAGCAAATTTAACTAAGAAGAAAAACATATATTCTTTCTTTTTGCTAAATTTACATATGTGTACCGCATATTTGTATATTAACAAACAATGGAGCACAAGGTAAGTTTCCAATTACAGTATATTCTGGCGTATAAGACTACTTTTTAATCCAGGAAAATCTTCTCAAAAGTCGGGGGTCGTCTTATACGCCGGGTGGAAAATCTGTGGTTGAGTATATCTCAAACTCTATATTTTAACTGGAAAAGTGGGGGTCGTCTTATACGCCCAGTCGTCTTATACGCCGCAATATACGGTATCTCTCTTTCCAAAGGAAGCCACACCCTGGTACTGCTGCCCTCCAGAACTTCTCACTGCTTGGACATGGAGTGGAGGAAGCATGAAACAATGGCTTCCACAAGTAAGCTGGAGGGGGTGGGCAACCGTGCACTAATGAGAAAGGGTCTCCATGTTTATTGGTTCTGGATTCAGACTAACAAACAATAGATAGTAGCATAGATCACCCTTGAATTTGAGATTCCAGCACTAAAACAAGTGACCCTAAGCCCAGATTAAGTATACAACATCTCTCCAGGTCTGCGTTCTAATTTGAGAAGGCAAAGACCTTGTTAGTCAAGAAAGATCTGGGTTCATCGACAGCCCTTACCACGCTGAACATATTCAGGCTGCCCACACAATGAAACTCATTTTAATTGCCGTTACTAATACTTACAGGCACCACACCTGTCCCTTCGCTGAAAGAAACCGACAAACTTGTTGCTAAAGCAGCCATGCTGTCTAATTCTGTTCACTGAACTGAACTGATAATTACGTTCTGACTTAAAAGACACCCTGTCAGTTCTCAGGATTGACTTTTGCCATTCCCCCACCCCTTTACACCCACCCGCAACTCTGCAGGAGCTGCAACAAAAGCAGTTTTATAAGTCCTGGAACTTCTGATTGCCTGATAAGGAACCTTTCACAATTTTCTCTGGTGGCCAGCAAGAGAGGAAAAATTCAATTTTGCTTGGAAAGAATGCCTACCCTGCTAAAATGAAAACATATTACAGATACAGAAATTGACTCTGGGCACATTTTAATAGCAATTCACCGAGCAAACACTGAACTACCTATATATGTGAATCACTATTTTTGTAATAATCTGTTCCAAATTGGTATTTGCCATTTTATTTCCCTGCCTTGGTTAATATGCACACCATATCTGCTACCTGCTGTTTTGTTCTTACCAACAGCTACAAGGAATCTAAAAAATAGGGGGAGAAACCTGCTTACATTATCTGCTCCTCCAACCTGTTCACTCTACCTTTCTCTTTTATTTTTCAAAAATAGTAAGAAATTACACTGGTGTGAGAAACAACAATATATTCTAGTGTAGTGAGGCTGATGGGAGGTGAGAGGAAGTCAAAATTTATGTATTTTGAGAAGCTTCTCTATAGTCATTTTTGCTGATGTTTGGCAGTGTTCCCAATTCAAGTAGGAGACAGGATGGCCATCAAAAAGTATCAGAGAGTTTGGGATGGGGAGTGCCAGTTAAGGTAAGCCGTGGGAACACAATATTATTATTACAAAATAGGAAATGCTAGAGGAGGAGGAGGAGGAGGAGGAGGAGGAGGAGGAGTTTGGATTTGATATCCCGCTTTATCACTACCCGAAGAAGTCTCAAAGCGGCTAACATTCTCCATTCCCTTCGTCCCCCACAACAAACACTCTGTGAGGTGAGTGGGGCTGAGAGACTTCAAAGAAGTGTGACTAGCCCAAGGTCACCCAGCAGCTGCATGTGGAGGAGTGGGGAAGCGAACCTGGTTCACCAGATTACGAGTCCACCGCTCTTAACCACTACACCACACTGGCTCTCAAAAGAAAAGAAAAAGAGCAAAGCCTTTAATTTCTGAGCTGTCATCAGGAACTGCCCATATTCTCTCATTACTCTTGGGGTTAGGAATTTGTTTGTTACAAGCTAAATGAAAGCTGAATTCAGCGCCCATCTTGCAAAGAATCTCTGAAAATTGTACATACCGGTACACAGCCTTGCACATGATTGATTCTCTTATAATTTATCAAGTTAAGAAAAAAAATTCACTCAACATATACACAGGGGAAGTTTTGTGCCACCAACCCCTCAGGGAATAGGGAGATGTCTCATTTAGGCTGCAGATAGATTAGACTGTCTATCTCCCCCTGGGAGCAGAAAGTGGTATGGTAGAAGTATTGTTGACTGCAGTGGGCACACTCATCCTATTCATGCCTAGAGTCAAGTGGTTTTACAGGGTTTTGTGGTAGTTTGACCACCTGTTCATTCATTCATTCATTCATTCATTCATTGCCACGCACCAGAGCCTGAATAAGACTTACAATATAAATAGGCAACATATTTCAATCAATTAAATATAAAAAATATGAAACAGATAATCAGTTGTACCACTACCAAGGTAATCACATAAAGGTCAAACCTGCCATTCCCCACAACTACACACACACACACACACACACACACACACATTTTATTAAGCCTCCAAGGATATTCCAAAACTCACCATCATATAAAGGTTTTTTAAAAAACAAAACAAAACAAATTCTTCTTGACTTCTCATCCCTCCTTTTATTCGTTACTCCTTTTATCAGCTGCTTTAGAACACATTTTTTTTATTATCTAAGCCCCGATATCATTAATTATTTCAACAATCCACTGCTTATATTTCAAATCCTGCCTGCGACTGCATGTATGGATGATAGTTTGATATATAATAAGAATTTATTATTTATATTCCACCCATCTGGATGGGTTTCCCCAGCCACTCTGGGTGGCTTCCAGCAAAATATTAAAATACAGTAATTCATAAAATATTAAAAGCTTCCCTAAACAGGGCTGCCTTCAGATATCTTCTAAGAGTCAGATAGCTGTTTATTTCCTTGACATCTGATGGGAGGGCGTTCCACAGGGCGGGCACCACCACCAAGAAGGCCCTCTGCCTGGTTCCCTGTAACCTCATTTCTTGCAGTGAGGGAACCGCCAGAAGGCCATCGGAGCTGGACCTTAGTGTCCGGGCAGAACGATGGGGGTGGAGTCGCTCCTCCAGGTATACTGGGCGGAAGCCATTAAGGGATTTAAAGGTCAGCACCAACACTTTGAATTGTGCTTGGAAACGTACTGGGAGTCAATGTAGGTCTTTCAAGACCGGTGTTATGTGGTCTCGGCGGCTGCTCCCAGGCACCATGTATATGATGCATATTTTGCACTAGGAGGCTTAGTTTCGTCAGAATTGAATATAGGCTTCCAGACTTAACGTTAAATACATTACTTCTGGTAAATGAGCCGCCATAGCCACTGGAGGGGCTGTGAAAATATGTGCCCCAGGCTTTGTAGACTCGTCTACCCATGTACTGTACTATCTGAAACCACTCAGTGCCAGATGTGAAATCTTTTTCAACTCTCCTACCCCACAACTAGAAAGTAAGTTTAGGATTAAAACCTCAATTGCTGCACAGTCCGTTTCTGTTCCTGTGACAGGAAGGTTTCAATTGGTGGTTTCACGACATTTTTAAAAACAATAGCAGAACGGCACTCATTTCCATTAAAAAGAAAAGGGAAAGAAATGTGATGAAATCAGTAAGTATTAAGCTTTCCCATTCTCTGCAGGAAGAGAAACTGAGGTTGAAAACAATGTTCACTCTATATCCACTACTTTGGGAAGTAGCATACACATGTTCACCACATTCCCTATCTGTCCTGTAATTTCTTATGAAATATTGCATTTCTTCCAGCTTCCATCCAAACTGAGAAAACAAATGACCTGGCTGCATTTTAAACTGTTAATGTCTGCACAGCCTGACACTGTGACAATTAGAAAAGGCTGTTTAAGGGGACAATTAAGAGGCTATTCATTGAAAGCTTCTATTATGAAGCCATTTCCTCAGCATGCATGTACTTGATCAGCCCTCTGCTGCTGACAATATCTGTCTGTGTGGCACACTGTGGTCAGAACAGGGTGAGGTGATGTCTAGGAAGATTGCTGGATGAATGGCCTGCAAGAGTAGATTACCTGCAGTGTTAACACAGCAATGGTTTTTAGTCTGGTATCTGGGCATTTGGCATCCACCCTGATCAAGTACATGCATGCTGATCGCCCCTAAGATTTCAATCAACCCCCGTAGATACAAGGGCAGATATTATCGGTAGTCCCACTTTTCAGGGTGAGATGCCTCTGCAATACTGAAAGAAGTTGTGCAGTGTTCAGCAATTAGACAATGATGTCTCATGCCAAGGAGGATGAGAAGCACCAGGAAGTTCTGCAGCTGCTTTGTCTGTCTGGCGGTGGCAGCATTACAGCTGACAGAAAAGCCTGAAGGGGCAAATGATTCATTTCTGATTTTTTTTCTCTCCAGATAAGAGATTAATTGTTGGTTGTTTTCCTAGCTGACATTATACCACATATCTTATTTACCACGTACCAGTATGCAATCAGAAATTCAATTTGAACCATAACAAGATAGTTAAAGCAGAAATAAGAATTCTTCTCTCAGCTATGGTTGGCGGAATGCGCTTTTATGTCCCTTTCACATACGATCAAGAGGTTTAGTTGGGTCTGCACTGTGAACAACTACGAAATAAAATGCATAACTTACTGCTGTCCAGGCTCCTCTTTTACATCGAGAACACAGCCATCTATCATTGATTTCATGGGAAGGAACACCATAGCAACCTATAATAAGAGACAGCCAAGATGATAAACAGATTCTGTACTTCATTATCTTTCTAGCTAAACAGACAAGCTAGCTATTAAAAAAAAGATACTATATTTGCATAGTGTGTGATTAAAAAAAAGTAAAGAATGAGCATTTCTCCAACAGTAAGGTTAGCAGTTGGAAGGTCTGGCTGCTGGAAGGTCACCTATGCTACCAACAGTTCTCATTCCTAAAACCAGCATTGTTATCTTTAACAATCTTTTCACTATGCTAGACTGTCAGCTTTGAAATCCCAATTACTTTTCCAGGTGGTAAAATACAATCTGAACAGTGCAGCAATAACTCTCCATAACAGAGAGCTGGTGTAGCATGGTGATTAACACTGCCGTCTATATACCCTTATTTGAGAAAGTAGCTTAGGAGTTTGATTGTGTAGGCGCCCAATATCAAAAAACCAGGAAAGGGGTTGCTATCATTTTGGGGTCAGCGGGCATGTTTGGAATTTTGAGGAAGTCAACAGAGGCACCCTTGCACCCTTGGTAAGGAGTTGTACTGGTGCCCCCAATCCTTTGCGCCCTTCTAATCGGTGCCTCTTCCCTTGCTGCCGACCAACTAGGGAGGGTCCTCCCCTCGCAGGGCAGGTGAGATTTTTGCATTGCCCTGGGTCTGCACCCTTGGGGTGGGTGTCAACCTAACCAACCCCTGCCAGTCATAAAATAGCAGTCATGGGAAAACACAAAATGGCTGCTGTGGGTGAATGGCATAATGCCTGTCCCATCTAGAGAGAGAGAGAGAGAGAGAGAGAGAGAGAGAGAGAGAGAGAGAGAGATGACCACAAATTGGTGCAGCCACGTCCCCATCAGCCACTACATCAAAGGCACTGGAACAGCTGCCATGCTTGCTCACAGAGATCTGAGTTCAAAACAGATGGGAGGGTGGGCACTCAATAAAATGTGGACATGTTGAAGGAGAGGCTGAGTCAGTGCAAACAGAACTATCTCTTATGCATTGGATGTTTAAGGCAGTATCTCTTGAGACCTTTTGCAGGTGCTACTGGAGGCAAGATTGGTCACAGTGGCGCCCATGGGTACCACATTGGTGAGCCCTATGCACAATTGAGGAGGTCCTCCTCAGTTTCTTTGAGCAGACTTGGAGCCTGCTGCACAGCCTACCGTGAACTGGCTGCCCACCCCAATGCTGCTTGCATGGGAAGCATGACTGCCCCCATGCCTCTCCAGCTGCATGAGGCTGTCTGTCATTCCAGAAGGAGAAGCCCCAGCCCCAGCTGACCAATAGCCTCGTGTGCGTGAGGTTACCTGTCAGCCAGACACAGGGAGTGAGACAGGCAGTCACAACCTGTGAGAGCAGAATTGAGGTAGGTAGCCAGCTCAAGGTGGGTTGTGCAACTCGCCCTGATTCTACTCATAGAAACTGAGCAGGGCTATTTGCTTGTGAGAGCACTCATTCAATATTTTAAGTCAAGGAATTATATTTACTTGCATGGACCTGTACACAACACTTCGCACACGAAATCAGCAGACTTGTTCCATCTTCTTCAATAAAGCCATTGGACGGATAGTTTTCAGTGTTCTCCTCACTATAAATAAAACATATCTCTGGAATAAGTGGTTTTGTCTTTTCTCTGGCCACAAAAGCTTCTCTTTGTTTTGTTGCTGAGCAACTATAGTGTTCTTCATTGGGGTTGTCAGCCTGAAAAACATGTTTGAAAAAGAAGATATTTGCTCTTTTTATTTCACTTGGTAAGTTTCTTTAAATAATAATAAAACCAAGTCGCATTGCTTCTAAAATATCCGTCCCGTGTTTCAGATATTTCACTATTTTGACAGTTGTAAAATTAAGTGTCAAGCTTAAGCAACATAAATTTATTACTCATTTAAATCTTTCATTGCATTCATTTCCTATTACTAAATTTTACAGTTTTACAGGCCTTACACACACATACTGGCCTGGTCCACATGTCACATTAAACCATAGTCTGATGGCTTAACATGATGAGGAAACCATTCCACTTACAGCAGCTCCAGAGACTGAGAAACTCATCTTTGGAGGTGCTACTACTGCTGCCACTTAAGGAGGAATTGCTCCTCAATGTACTCTGCAACAGCAAACTGTATTTGCTCTTGTCAGAGCTTAGTTAGGAGAAGGTATTGGACCTTTGCCTCACCACACTGCACAACAAGCTCTTGATGCATGGTTTTTCCCCTCTCCTGCTGATCATGGATTAAGATAAGAAGCACTTCACATCAGGTTACTGGATGGTGTGTTACACCTGTCTGCTTAGCAACCATCCAGGGATGGGGAACTGCACCTCCAGTATTGTTGAGATGTTGTGGTAGGAATGGAGGAAAGGGAAAAAAGACAGTTTGAGCATTCTGCAACATCTGCCAGCTGGGCAGGGACTTCAGTTCCATAAAGGGAGTTTTCTATTGGGCACCTATAAGGAATTGTGCAAGATTTGGAAAAAAAGATTTGAGAGGTGCAAAAATGTCACCGCTACCAGCCTGATCTAATACAGCATTTTTCTCATTTTTTTGGCATGAATCCTGGGGGGAGGGGATAGCCATTTATATGTGCTTATCTATCACTAGTATGTGGCATGCCCAAAGTGCAGTGAAATGCAGTGGCAAGCACTCTACGGCCAAGCCATAGGAAAATGGCAATTTAAGCGCCAGAAGTCAAGAAAATGCAAAATTAATCATTCCAGCCCTCCATAGTGAGCAGGAGAGCCCCTGGATATAAAAATGAGGTAGCAAAATGAAGAGGCATTGCCCCAGTATGAAAACTGTACTTAAATCAATGCAATTATTCGATGAGGGGACCTTTATGAAACAAATTGTACTCTTTAAAAATAAATATAGTGCAATCTAACCCATCTCTGCATGCTTGCGTAGGAAGGGAGTGTGATATGGGAACCAGCTTTGCATGAACTCCACAGGGTGAGTCCAGAGAAGCTGGATCATACCCTCAGATATGTATAATGAATTTGTACGTCTCAAATATCTGAGTTAATGGAAATCTCCATTCCCTTGCTCTCTTTGTTGTTCTTATCCAACGTATGCTTATCCAATGCTAAAGCTACCAAGCCCTACCACTGAGAGCAGAAATTGCTCCGTTTCCATTTCCTTGCTTTTTGGGAGTTGCGACTCTACCCCTTGGAATCACGGTATGTATTTTGACATGCTAAGTGATGGACCATTTACCATTCAATCCTTTACTTGCTTTAAAAAAAAGAAAAAGGATAGGGGATAAAGAGAAAATCGGCAGTTTTGTCACAAAGCAGCACTCTACAAATATTTGGGTTTCTTTTGTTTATAAATACCTCTCAAACTGTGAAAAGCTTCCTTACCTTGTAGTAAGGCTTGAGGAGTGTGCATATGGCGCAGCAGGGTTCCAATTTGGCAACAGCTGCATTGTATTCCTTTTCAGCAGTGAAATTTGGTGCTCTGTTCTGCCAAAGGTAGACAAGAGGCTTGGCCCAGGACTCCGTTTCTTGTATGTCTTCTTCAGTTAAGAGAGACTCGGGCAGTTCTTAAATGAAAATGACATTTGAAAAGGCTGCGTTCTGAGAGTGATGGCAAGCAGCAATTTAAGCAGCATATAAAAGGGAAGTGGATGGCAAGTCTACATATGAAAACAAACCCACGAGAACAGACGCATTCAGACTGAAGAGGAAGCCTGCACTGCAAAAGTATAAAAGGAGAATCCGCCCTCCCCACGTTTGTTACAGATGCCCGTTCCTGCTAAAAACAATACAAAACACCATGTCAACATGGTTGCCACTAATGAACAAGACTGTATACTGATTGGGGAATAACAGCTCTAATTTGTTGCTATGGGATATATTTTAAAGGGGGGAAAGGGTACTTATGATTTACTTATTTCTGATTAACACCTCCATTATACAGAAGAATTTAATGTTGGTAAAAATGCTGAAGCATCAGATTCCTTCAGACCATGACTACATGCATCTAAGTTGACAAAATACTTTTATAGATTGTTAATGATGAATTATCTTTAATTCCTGCAGAAAAGCTGTAAGCCAATTATAAAATGGCATGTTTATTTTCTTACCAGTATAAGAAAACGTTGCATAGACAAGTTTTCAAAAAGGTTTCTCTCTCATTTGCTTACTGAACAGTTTCTCCATAATGATGCAGTACCTCCCTGCAGCTACCCTTCTTTAATCCTCCATGTCTTTGTGAAAACAGGGAAAGTCTCACAGGATACAGAGTCTGGATAGGGGTAGGGGGTGGAACATTGTGCCGAATGGCTTTGAAGCCTCAACCACTACAAAGAATTTTTGTAATCTTTGTGTTGGCTATCCGTACTGTACGTATCATTTAACAATTTTTCCAAACTTCTAAACACTAAGAGGCCCACATTTCATGCATGTGCCCATGCAAGGATTTGGAAACTGTAGACCGAATAAGCTTGACTCCTGCATTCCCCTTCTCAGCTTTGTGTTCAGTAGAGTATAAAATAAGCAATCCCGAAGACAAGACAACATGCTATCTTTATCTTTGAGCTCTGCATGGGGTTTAGATAATTAAATTTTTCTTACCAGCACAAATTATTTTATATTTAAACTGAACTTCATCAATGCTTTCACAGCCATTTAATGTGATGCTTTATTTTAAGATACAGATTGAGAAACAGGCAAAAAGAAGCCAAAACAAACACATTTCAGTAGGAAAATGTTGACACAATATTGTGTCCAATTATGGAGCCATGGTAATGCTAAATCTCTATGTAAACCATATAAGTGTGTGTATAATTACTTATCAATGCAAGCAGCCACTATTCTCGCACATGCGAGAATATGCTCTGTTATCCTTCTCTCTCCCTGAGATGTGGCCATTGGTTGTTGTTGTTTTCCTTACAGTATTTATCAGCTTGATCTGCTTTAGAAAGTTCATTGCATAGGAAAGTTTAATGAAATACTCTTTTTCTCAGAAGGCCTGTGATGAGTAAAAAGTATATATATATGTGTGACTGGGTCAGGAGAAGAAGAAAAACCATTCACCCACACCCTATCGAAGCAGAAACTGTTGATTACTGTAGTAACTTTGGGAGAAGTAAGCTTGTATACCTAGAGTAGACCCCTGTATGTGATTACTCAGAAGTAAGTCCCATTAAGCTTTAAAATGCTTAGCCCAAAGTAAGGGGGATAGGATTATAGTTCAAGGTTGTAATCCTAGCCCCATTTACCTGGGAGTAAATGGGGCTAGGATTACTTAATTCAACAGGATGTACATCTGAGCAGATATGGTTAGGATTGTACTGTTAGTCTTCTAAGGTAGAGGGAAATTCATTGTTTTCTATACTACAAGGCAGTCCAAGAATGCTATTGAATTGGGATGTCTATTTTTAAAGTTCTACACAGGGTGAGAATCTAAAACAGAATCATAGAGCTGAAAAGCTGGAAGGGTCCACAAAGGTCATCTAGTCCAAAAAGGCAAATGAGGATGCTCCTCTGTGATACACCCCCCTGCTAACATCAGAATTGTAGAACCGCCATTGCCAACCCACAGGCATGTTAAATATGCACACCTGCGCTTCACCAGAAATTGAGTACAGCTACCACCCTCAAGTTGGGTTGAGGCTGGCTTGGACTAAATTGCATGAAACTCCAGGATTTCCATGGGTTAAGGAAGGGTTAACTGGGTTGGGTAGCGATCACGCGCTGTGACAAAGGCAGGATTGTATAGACTTGAAACATGTATCCTAATACAGTTTCGTTCAACTAAGCTACAGTACTACATTTTACAAGAAGATGCAAGATAGTTCTAGATTGTCTCTAAGGTCACGTGCACAGGGCTTCAAAATCCAGTGGTGGATTTTGCACTAGAGCCAGAGTGAACAGTAATGTGGGACATAGGTGTTCATTTGAGTGAACTTTGATATATCCAATGATTTTCAAGCTAGGAAAATTCCACCCAAATGTAGCAGAAGTGCAACAAGAATGCATAGACCTTAATGCAATCTTCTGAAAAAAACTAACACAATTTTGCAGGATGTCAGCATTTGAATTCTTAGTTTGTTTCTTCTTGAATACAGAATGTGCTTAAAATTACCCCAAGCTATGTAGAACTCTTCACCTGTTTGCTGGTGCCAGATCAGAATGATGAAAAACCTACTAATTTCAGTTTTGCAAATTATCTCATCAATATAAATGAATCCTATTTTAAGCCTTGTCTGTCTGTACGCCTGTGCCTCATTTTCCTGAAAAGAATGCACAAGCATGCAAAGCAAAATATGACTCAAAATGCAAATTAAGATCGTCTAATCAAACAACAGTGCCTACGCACAACTTTTTATCTCTAGCGTGGTCGCCAGGTTCCATCCTTAATTATTATTTTTTTTAAAAGAAATTGACAAACAGGGATCAGCCACAAAAGAAACCTAAAAGGGACAAGAATACTCACAAAGGATTTCTATAAACAAAACATCCAATTGTAGATAAGAATAGCACTGAAATAAGTATGAGCCCTATACAGAGGTTATACCAGTACTTAGCAGGGCCTCTGGTGTCTTGCACACTGACTAGTCCCACTCCCAAGCATTCACTGCGGAGCCAGAGTGTGGGGCTAGTCAGAGAGTTTGATGCCAAGGGTGTGGCAAAGGGGTTACACTTTTATCAAGCTACAGCAGGGGTTCTAATAGGAAGGTGTGTTGCATTCTCTATAAAAGGATGCATAATTATTTCTCCTAGCGCTATGAAATTTGGTATAATTTTAGGTACCTTCTATCACATGTGGTGGACGGGCCCAAAGGTGAAGGACTTCTGGGAGAAAATTTATTATGAGTTTAAAAGAGTGTTGAAATACACCTTTTCTAAGAAACCAGAGGCCTTCCTATTGGGCATAACCAACCATGAGATATCCAGGAAAGATAGAGTGTTTTTTATGTATGCCACAACAGCAGCGAGAATTTTGATTGCTAAAAACTGGAAAGGGGAAGAGCTCCCAACAGAAGAAGACTGGCAGATGAAGTTAATTGACTACATGGAACTCGCAGAACTGACTGCGAAACTCCGAGACCAGAGGGAGGAGAAGGTGGAAGAAGACTGGAAGAAATTTAAAGACTATTTGAAAAATCGTGAGAAGTTGGTTTTTTGAAGTGAAATCAGAGAATATAACAGGTGATAGCTATGTAATGTTAGAATAGAATAGTAAATAAGAAGTTAAGATTTTGTTGTTTGTAATTAAAGTTATGAATATTTAAGTAAGTTCATAGAGATAAGATTGGATGATATTTGAATTTGAAGAGTTAAGGTGAATGACTGGAAAATAGTTACAAAGTTACTAAAGTAAATTAGAACTGAACGCTGAAGAGAGGACGGGGGAGGTCCCCCCAAAGAAGATTTAGAAAAAGATTAAGATATTTGATAGTTTGTTTTTGCTTTTTATATTGTTTTTTCCCCCCTTTTTTCTTTTTTTGTATTTTTCTAGTTGTTTGTATTGTTTTTCTGTTATTTTTCTGTTTCTGGAAAATTAATAAATTCTTTATTTAAAAAAAAAAGAAATTTGGTATAATTTTGAGTGAGGGATACACAGCCCAAGCCATTTTGCCACCTGAGGCAGGAACCCTTGCTGTCACCACCTTCAGCTGCCACTTACTGCATGCAGCGCAGAGAAGGCACCTGAAGTTTTGCAAGGCATCACCAAAAATCTTCCAGACTCTTGCTAAGCCTGTGGCAGGCTAAGGCTTAGGGAGGCCTGTTTGGCCTGTGGGCAATTCCTACCTGGTCTGGTGTCCTACATGCCACTTGGCCTAGCCTGCTGATGGTTTGGTGGCTGTTGCGCTCCACCCGGGCAGCTACCGACAATGGGAGTTTGAGAAGCACAGCCGCCGCTGCCGCCGCTGCAGCTGATGGGAGTGTGCTTCTTCTAGAAGTAGCGCTTCCTCGCTATGCTTGGCAACAGTCTCCTTTCCCTGCCTAACTCTTCCCTGGGAACTCCTCACTCTCAGGGGCAGCACATCTAACTTCGCTGCTGCTTTGTGAAGAGAGGAAAATTAAAAAGTGACTTTTTTGAAACAGTGGGTCCAGAGGGGCACCAAGTCACCCCCTCACCTACACCCAGTGATTTTTTTAAAAGAAAAAAGGTCCCAGCACAGCACCCTCACCACCCCCTCCCCCTACCTCCCTACCTCCCTCCATCACCCATGCACACTACAAGACCTTCCTTTCTCCAAGCGATGGAGTCTCCCCGCCGCAGCCCGCTTGTCCTTCCCTCCCTCACATCTCTCGTCCACAGGCTGGTGGCCATGCTGCCCCTGTCGTCCCTGGGGGTGGGCAACAGGTAGGCCCCACACCCCTGCTCAGTTGCCCCTCCTCCTGGCAATGATCCCCTCACATCACAGCCTGGCTTCCTCCAGTGCCACAGGCTTCCCTGCCTCCTCCTGCTAGAGAGGCCAGAGTGAGAAGGGACGCCTCAGCAGCCTGCAGATAGGCCTCAGCATTGCCCACAGAGGCCTCTGCCTGTGGGGATGAGCAATGGCACGGCCATGTCAGGGTTGGGGGAGCAGTGTGAGGGGGAGGTCATTGGTTCGGGAGTTGATTCGCGTCAGGGCTCAGAGCCAGGAGATGTTGTTTGGGGGCTCCGAATCCAAGAATGTGCAGCAATGAGATGATGGTAATAAGCAGTGCATTGTTTCTAGAAAAAAAGTACTGCCTACACCTGAGGCCGTTGCCTCAGTTTGCCTAATGGTAGGGCCAGCCCTGCCAAATCACACTGAGGTACATACTAACCAAGGCCAGTTAATTAATTTTGGCACCTCAGGCAGGAAATCCCACAAGCCCAACTCCTCTCCTCCCTGGCAGTAAAAATATAACAGTAATAAATAAAAAATAAATGAATATTGGCATAGCATTATGTGCGGTTGTGGCTGTTATATAAAGTATCTTCTTCCTTTCTTTTTTACAAGCACATCTATAACTCTGTCTTCACATTTAGATTCGTGAGCTTGTGTCCAAAGGCTTCCTTCTGTAAGAGGAAGAGGAGTTTGGATTTGATATCCCGCTTTATCACTACCCGAAGGAGTCTCAAAGCAGCTCACATTCTCCTTTCTCTTCCTCCCCCACAACAAACACTCTGTGAGGTGAGTGGGGCTGAGAGACTTCAGAGAAGTGTGACTAGCCCAAGGTCACCCAGCAGCTGTATGTGGAGTAGTGGAGACGTGAACCCAGTTCACCAGATTACAAGTCTACCGCTCTCAACCACTACACCACACTGACTTGTGTTGCCCAAGGAACCGTCTTCCATTTGGAGGAGGAAAACCATGGACCCAACCCTCTGCAGCTGCAGCCTTGTCATTCATACAATCAGGGGTGAAAAGGGACAGTGCAGGAAAATGCCTGCTCCAGGCTGTGCCAGCTTGGAGTTGGCATGGCAATTAGGCTTGAAGCAGTCAAAGCCACTAATCCTGGGTTCACTCAGCCTCTTCTTCAAAACACCCCATTTGGGGGCTGCTCTTTATGGGCAGAACAGGGAGCTCAATCCCATCCAAGGTGGATCAGGAGTTTGGATTGTGTCCTAAATTACTACTATATCCACAGATTGTTCCTCCAAAGCCAGTTCACTCAGAAATAACCATAGGTTCACAGTTTTTAATACCTGATTTTCAGTTACCACAGCCATACCTATATGCAATGCATCAATATTGAAACATTTAAAGTCACAGTACATTTATTACCTAAAGTTGAACTAGTGCAACATGTTCTATATGCAGGGAGAAAATAAATCTAAATCTATCTAGTACTGCAGTTCAGAAAGTTTACGAATAATTGCATTACTATGAAGGGATGCATTCTAAAAATTCCTATCACTCCAGTACCTCTCACCTGGCAGTATTCTAACAAGAATGACTCACAATGAGCTGGGTAATCATAATTTTCAAACATTTTATTTTAGCTATAACCAAGGTTAACAGCCATCCCTAGTCACAAAACTGTATAATCTCTAATTAAAAATGCAGCAATTTCACTTAACCCTTCCATATTTAAATCTTTTAATTACTTTACCAGATGGATTCTAATGTTAATGTAGCCTTTTTTGTGTAAATTACTGGAACATTCTGAAATCCACTCAATCTTGTCCCCTCAAGACATGCAAATATTACATAGATATAGATCATGGCTCAAAGCTGTCTCTAATTTAAGGCGAGATGCTTAACAGCTAATTGAAGTACTGTAGCTGGTGAATTTGTGGGCCAACCTCCCCCCTCCTGCAAAAAGAAAGAAAGAAAGAACCACAAACCCAACTATATATCTATTCAATTATTCACATAGCTAAAAAAGAGGGGGAAATTAGGAACTTCCTTGACTGGGAAATACAAGTTTTGTGCAATAAGTGACCAAACCTTCAGCAGGTTGGGTTTTTTTGTTTTTTTGTTTTTGTTTTTAAATAACTAACACTATAAATGTAACATAGTTTGGCTCAGAAACTCAACTGGGTGCTGTTTGGAATTTACTACTCCAAAATGCAGCTGTGACAAGGAGCCGGTACACATTATCCTATGGGATTTAGGGCACTTAGCCATTACAGTAGGCTAGTGCAAATCAAAATAAAATAAAAAAAATTCCTTCCAGTAGCACCTTAGAGACCAACTAAGTAGGCTAGTGCAATTATATGTCAACTTCCAGTATTAACATGGGGTAGTTTGCATGGTTAGCTGAGCAGAGCCAAGCAGAAGCAAATTACTGCTTCAGATAAAGGAGCTTCAATAGAATCAAAGCTTTAAAAAGGGGGGATATGTAGAACTTTTGTTTAAAGGGGATGGCTGAAAAAGCCAATTACCAATACTGCAATAAAATACAAGGGTAAATTTAGATATACTCTGCAGGAGAGATAATTTAAAAACTTGTTGCCATTTTACTGAGATATACTCTCTGTGGAGAAACTCAGATATGTTTCAACAGCTCTCCAGCAAGAAATGGTCTCTTCCTAAACTCAGAACTGCTCAAATACATTTTTGAATATACACTTAATCAAATACATTTGAGGGTTTTATGTGTATCTGCTTCCAAGGAACACTGTAAGAGGATTTAAAGGGTGGTATTCAACTAAGTTTTATTCAGAGCAGATCCACTGAATTATATGAATATGACTATGTTAAGTACATTCATTTCAATAGGTCTACTCGGATTAAAATTTTGAATGCCACGCATTGTGAGTCTGGGGAGAGGTTTGCTCATCAATGTCGTCTTAAAAGAATGGGGTAAGCAGCTTTTGGAGTTGAAACATGCAAGATTTCAGCTGACTAGGCTGGAAGCATGGCAAAGCAAGGAATAATAAAGGTAAAGGGACCCCTGACCATTAGGTCCAGTCACGGGCAGGACTCTGGGGTTGTGGCACTCATCTCACTTTACTGGCCGAGGGAGCCAGCGTACAGCTTCCGGGTCATGTGGCCGCATGACTAAGCCGCTTCTAGCAAACCAGAGCAGTTCACGAAAACGCTGTTTACCTTCCTGCTGCAGCAGTACCTATTTATCTATTTGCACTGGCGTGCTTTCAAACTGCTAGGCTGGCAGGGAGCAGGGACCAAGCCACAGGAGCTCACCCCGTTGCGGGGATTCGAACCGCCGAGCTTCTGATCGGCAAGCCCTAGGCTCTGTGGTTTAATACAGACCGCCAAAAAGCCAAAGTTTTCTGTGGACTGGAAAAAAGGGCTAAGCCAGGCATAGGAAAACTTGACCCTCCGGATGTTTTGGGACTACAACTCCCATGATCCCTAGCTAACAGGACCAGTGGCCAGAGATGATGGGAATTGTAGTCCCAAAACATCTGGAGGGCCGAGTTTGCCTATGCCTGGGCTAAGCTATTTTAGATTTTGTTTTGACTACAGTGCACATCTACTCAGAAGTCAGTCCCATTAAGTTCAAAGGTGCTTATTCCCATGCAAGTGAGTACAGGATTGCAGCCTAAAACTGGTGTAGAATGCAAAAATGGAAGATGAGATAAGGTGATAGTGAAGTTACAGATTCTGAGATGTCATGAAGTGGAAAGAAGAAAACAGAGGAAAATTAAGGCACTGGATTTTAGAGAAGCATTTTCTTTTTGAAATATGGCAACCCTACAAGAATAGAAAACAAAGTATGATGCTACTGATATGCGGACTAGATTCAGTTAAAGGAACCCATGACCCTATGAGGACCTTCCACAACTTTTCTACTTAGCATTCAGAGAATCCTATAATATGAAATAGACTTACTAATAACCTTTTTTGCGGGGGGGATTAATATCAGCATAATCAGTGCTTGGAATGAACTAGTTCGGCTGAACAAAAATATATGAACTACACCCGAAAGTAGTTTCTATAAATGCTGATTTAACTAACAAGAATTAAGTTCTTTTGGGGTATAAATCTGATTGCTTTTTAGTTTACCTTCAGGTTTTATTGCCTCCTCCACTCCCCAGCAGTAGGACAAGAGTCCTCCTTTTTTAAAAAAAAAAAACTACCTCAATCAGACATCTATAGAAATAGAAAGCAAAATGTGGAAGCAACATTCTAAGGCTTATTAGGCAGATACAGAGGCACTGCTGTTGCTACGGATGTCTGTCACTTAATCACTGTTGCTAAAAACCAGGAGGAAGAAATGTAAGTTATTTCTTGCATCTTCCCTGGTGAAGAGATTTGGTCTATTCCAACAGGAGCAACTTGCAGCAAAAAGAACAGGTACAAGAACAAAGTGAATGATGTCATGTGCCTTTAGCAGCTTTATGGCTGGCACAAATTAAACAGGATAAGCCTTTTCAAGTAGGGAAGTAGAAGTATGAGGGAAAGCTTCACCAACTGACATTCTATTCTGTCTGTCAAGATATCTCATTTTTTTAGTGTGGCCCTTGATTTACTTTTAGACCCGATACTTCAGCATAGCAGCTTGTAAGATTCTGAATGCTGTAAAAAAAATATGCTGAGGGTTACCTTTTCAGTTCAAACTGGAACTGAACACAAACCAAACAATGGCTTAGCACAAACAAATAAGTGTGTGGGCTCCCAGAAAGGAGATCTGCTGCTGGGCTGGGCTGGGCTGGGCTGGGCTGAGCTAAGCCATGGTTTGGCTTAGCATATTATCTGAACAGGAACTCATGGTTTAGCTCTTTTGGAACAAACCACAAACAATAACCAGGGCTTATGGAAGAAACTATTATTGGCAGAGACCATCAACAGAACTATTCTAGAAAGGAAACTGAGCAAATGTTTTTTTGTTTTGTTTTTTTTTTTAAAAAAAAGGCAGGGGGAGCTTTTATTGGTAAAGCTATCATTTGTTGTGCTATGTAACAGAAATGCATGACCACACTAGCCTAATGATCTAGAAAGCTGCTATATAGATTTTACAAACATGTTTACATTTCCATCAAGAAGTACTACCATACTTTAATAATGTATTCCAATTGGATTGATATAACACATATGATGATGTTCTACAATGGAATGGCAAAATTTGCAGTAACCAAATAAATTTGCAGTAAACATGTTTTTGACAATATTAAAACACCATGCTTATTTTCATCCATTTAAGCTTTAATGTAATTGTCATAGATTGTAGTTTTTGCATTTCATTTCAATCTGACCTCACTGCTTATGAGATCAGACTTCTCCAAACGTACGTTTATATAGACCTGCCAACATTTCTAATGCACAAAACATTGAGGCTCTCCTCAACAACTCTGGGGAGGGTGGAGCAATACTTCTCTCTTCTTTTACGTTACTGAACTTGCAACACAGAATTCAAAGATTAAAGGGTGCCAGTAACCCTTCTGACATTGTTCAGAAGAAAAACAGTGGGATAGATGCAAAACCTCATGTGCCAGTGTGGAACAACCAAAGTGAAACACAATGCAGATATGTTATTCCACTCGTAAATGAGCTTACATAACCTCTCGCACAATCAGAGCCATGAGACTCAAGTACAGAATCTATCTACTATAGAGAACACTGGCAAAACCTCTTTTGCAAATCTTTGTGAAAGAGCACTGGCAGCTACTTTCCTACTTCTCCTGTTTCCTTGCATCCAACACAGTGTCTCTTTCATGAGCCTGGGCGATAAACAAAATCTACCAGAGAATCAGATTATTTTCAAGATCCAGCTAGATATTTATAAAAGAGAACAAAACAGCAAATTTGTTCTCTGTTTGTTCCAAAGATCTAGAAGTGTCCTGTTTAGCTGTGCTTGCCTTCATACAATGAAGTGTAATGTTCTGTGCCAAAGCTAATTGCTGAGAAATCCAACAAAGACTATCTGGTTGCCGAATGAGCTTTTATCATCCATGTAGTATTTAAGCGACTTCATACTGTTCTGAGCTTCTTACAAGTCCCTTCTAATGCATTTAGAAGGATTTAAGAGAAAGGAAGGGTGGGAAAGTACAAAAAAAAAAAAACACAACCCCGAAATCATGTATTCAGGAAGCATGCTGAAAGCTTTTAATGCAGCTCGTTCTGCAGCAGTTGAGTTTCTGGCACACGGTCAAATATCCTTTCGTCTTCAGTACTGTGCAACATTAAGTGTATGCAGATGCATTTATATTGGCTGAAAGATGTATTATTAGAGGGGATTTTAAAAAGCATGCTCACCTTCATCGCTTACTGCCTGCTGTTTAACCAGCGTCATAGGAGATCTGGCAGGGGGTTTACTTAGCGGATGACGCCAACTTTTAGATGTTTTTGTTCTCTCTCCTTCAGTTATCTGAAAGAAACAACATACATTCTTTTTTTCATTTAAGGCAGACCAAAAATATCCTAAAGGGATGGAAGAAAGAAAACATATATTAACTAAAGGTCACAATCACACGATACATTTAAAGCACATTTAAAGGACATGGGTTCCCCCCAAGAATCCTGGGGAATGTAGTTTAAGGGTGCTGGGAATTTTAATCCTCTGAAGGGTAAACTACAGTTCCCAGGATTCTTTGGGGGAACCCATGTCCTTTAAATGTGCTTTTGCTGATATTAAAGCATTTTGGGTAGATTTTAGCTGGTGTTTTAAGGGGGCAGTAGTAAGATAACAGGCAAAAAATGCATATCTAGAAATGTTTGCAGTTCAATGCAACTTAGTTGGGGGGAAAAGTAGAAATGGTAGCAGCATTGTTGTTTTTAAACTAAAATTCCCCTTTTGCCTATTAGTGTTGAAAGTGCATGTCCACATTGGTTTTCTCAATAAAAAAAAAAATCAGGATTTCAAATTTCATGGGGTTTTTTCCTTATCTGATAGGTTTTCTTTTTTTCTGTTTAGCTTGGTAACTATCGGAATACAGTCCGGTGGTGAGCAGATAAAATGGGATCTCCCCCCCCCCATCACAAAAGGAGTGGGAAATAAAAGAATGTCCCTTTTGCGGTCTTTGATAAAATAATTCAAATCCTGAGGGGCTAGCTTCGTAGCCTCTTCTTTGCAGGGTATACCTTTCCCCAAAGCTTGGAAATTAGACATTTTCAAGAAGCTGGAACTTCAGCTTCATTGGCAGCTGAAATGCCTGTACCTACGAAACACCATTTATCGTATTGTTTCCTAAGTTTCTAGAGACTCTTCTGCAGATCTGTGTGAAGATGCCGGGCTCTGCAACTGCCCTCACATAATGGGTTGGAGTAGCATCCTGAGATCAAGGCAATTCTACTCTACTACGTCCAGGAACAAGTAGCTTACTCTGTCAAGATTAAAAGTTAGAGAAGCAATGGGTTGTATCCAATTTTAGTCAGAGTAGACCCTTTAAAATTAATGAGTCTGTTGATTTTAATGGCTCTCCTCTGAGTAGAGCCTGGCTGAATACAACTTGGGGGCTTTTCTCCGAAGTTATATCTTCAAGATGACAGCCTCGTTATTGAGGGTCAAAGCTACAGTTCTTTGGTTAAGTAAGTGCTGAGGTTTTAATGGTTGTCACAAATGTCTTCACCAACATTCAGTTTACTAGGATCTTGCAAGCATATCCAAACTCTGTTAGCTATAAAGCAGCTACCCTCAAGGAGGTGCCCTCCAGTTGTTCATTCTCCATCAGCCCCAGATAGCACGGCCACTGATGAGGGATGATGGGCGGTGCAGTCCAAAACATCTGGAAAGCACCAGGTTGGGAAAGGATGCTACAGAAGGTGGTTGAACACCAACGAATATTAGGTTGTAATTCAACTATTCTGTTCCAGCTACAAGGTTACTCATAACACTTGGAAATTCAAGAGGCTGGCAGTGCTTGGTGGGAAATGGAAGGCTCAATTAGTACCCTGCAGCTGTCATACAGATCCCTCGGCAGCCAGGTCTGGCCACTCAAGGAAACAGGACACTGACCTGGAAGAATCATTAGCCTAATGCAGTACAGCTGCTCTTATGATTAAAGAATGTGGCAGATTCATTAAACAAAGCAAGGTAGCTGTGCAGAAAGGCTAAGAGACAGCTTTTTCAGCAGCAACCCTATAAAATGTTTGTGTGCCACTACAAGACGGACACAGCATGCAAACATATTGGAAAATATTTGAAAACCCCACCAAGGAATAGCTAAAAAGTACTCAACCAAATGAATTAAACATGAGCTGTAATGCAGAATCTCACCACTGAGAAGATGTTTATTAGCACTTTATATTAAAACAGAAGGACTGGCCTTGGGACTGCTAGATCTCATTCTGTAAAACAATGATGAGTTTGCTATTTATGTCAGTAAAAGGGCAAGTGCTGTTTTATTCTTAGCTCTAAAGTGTCTTTTCCACTCTCTTAGGAACATCTGGCAATTCAAAAAGGGCTGCTCTCTGCAGGTGCCAGAAGCAGATCTAGCCTCCAAGTTAGTTAATGCAGCTCTGCTATTATCTCATTGGAGTCTCATTCACATGGACATTTGCTACCAATCAAAATGGGGTGTCTTATAAAATGTGGTAAGATATGAACAACAATTCTGTCTAGTGTAGTGAGTTGCACCAATTCAAAAATTTCACCTCAACCACTAGGTGGATTTTGGGATGTTCCACTACACGTTCAGCCTCACACATACCGCATAACTGCAGTACAGGGATTATAAAGCTGATCCACCTTTCAGGGCTGTGGCAAAGATCATTGATATGATTTATAATAAATGAACCATAAAATGTTAAGTATTATTATTATTAGCAAATTTCATTCCTATAACTTAACGGTAGATAATATCAGATCTCACAACAATGTATGGGGAGGTATTATCTACACCAGGGTTTTCCAAACTTGGGTCTCTAACTATTTTGTACTGCAATTCCCATCAACTCTGACCACCGGTTGTGCTAGCTAAGGATGGTGTGAGTTGTCATCCAACAACAACTAGAAACCCAATTTTGGGAAACCCTGATCTACACCATAACACTGGGAAGATTTTATTAACTAGTCAATCGTTTTTTTCTTGTATTAGCTTGCAAAATATGAGGCTTTCCTCTCAGTCATATCCAAAACCACAAATAATCCAAAACAGAGGCTTGTTGAAAAGCTGGAATGAGATGAAAGTATAAAGCACATTACATATACAACTGTTAAGCCGGAGGATAAAATATTTATAGATAATAGTGAAATGATCTCAGAACTCTAATACTGTGCCAAACACTTAAGAAATCCAGGACTCATTTCAAGCAATTCTGAATTTATCAAATATGCTCAAATTGTTTTAACCATAACATCCTTTCTTACCAGTGGTGATATTTCTCCAGGCTCCAAACCATTTTCACTGCTTTCAATATCGCTGATATCATCCTCTTCTGTAGACAAGCTGCTAGTTTCTTCTTTCTCCAGGCTCTCAGCTTCGGAAGAAGCATACTCAAGAGCCTGCCTTGAAGTAGTTGAAATTTTCAAATTGTCTTCCCGGTTACAGCTAGCAGATGAAAGTAAGCCCAGTGCAGATTCCTCAGAACAAAAATACACAGAGCTAGAGTCTCCTTTCTCTTCCGCTTCAGAGTGTGTGTTTTTTATTAGAGGACCATGGCTATAAGGAGAGTTATGACCTAGGGACAAAATTTCAGCATGAAGGCGATACAGTTTGTTTGTTTGTTTGTTTGTTTGAGCAACAACAGCATTTTGATCACAATGTAAAAATAATCTTGGCAGACAATTAAACATGTTAATTGTTCATACTTTTTTGCAGAAGCAGGGGAAATGTGGCTCACTTTTCATTAAGATTAATGAATGAGATAGAAATTAGAATAAAAAATCTGTGCTGGTAAGATTAACATTGATAACTTCAAAAAAATGTCTATACTACACATGGAAATCATGTGTTTGTGCCAGTAGTCATTGGCTACTCAAATCCTCAAACTACCAAGTCAATCAGTTTTAGCCTGGATGTTGTACAGTAGATCATTTTTATTATTTGTTTTGTTAAGAGTGCTATCTCTGCACAGCTATGTTTATCTCGGTACATGTCAACTATTTTTGTATAGAAATGTTAACATTAGCTGGAACTTGTCTCATTAAGTGGGAAAAAAATTATGATATTGCCCTCCAGATTAAAAATCAGATAATTATTCTTGGCTAAAAATCCAGATGCATAGCCATGTTATTCCCCTGCAGCAAAAACAACAGCTATCTTATTTAGGATGCCACTAGACTCTGTTGTGATCGTTCTTAGTTTGGTGCAACAGTCCAGTCCTAAATCACTGTTATGGAAAGAGCAAGAATGGAACATTGCTGGAATAATAGTAATGTCCTATTTATAAGTGAGGAGGAGCCTGCTACTTGTAGAAGTCATTGTGAGGGCCACATGCTTCAATACAGGTATAAAGCTTGTATGGGGGGAAGGTGGTGTTGAGTGGGCCATAGCTGTGAAAGAACGACTAGTGTGATACCTGTAGCTATTTCTTTTGATGGCTCTTCAGAGGTTGACTTTATTTCTAAAGGTGCTTTATATTTCAGTACTTCATTATTTGTTTAGTACACTGTTACGCACCCTGAGCCTTTAGGAAAACATAAGATAAAAATCTAAATCCAAAAGTAAATAGATACATGCTTAGGAAAGGAGCTTGCCACCAGTTGTGCCTTCACCATTACACCTGTCCTGGAATAATGTTGCAGCCATGCTATGGGGAAATATTAGGAGACAGCTAGTCCTGCCCCAATCTGCTTTGCAATTCAAGATGCTCTAAATGTCCATGGCTGTGAAACAGCACTGTGCAGACTAAGATGTGTCATTTTGCAACACAGAGCAAAGCAATGTACAGCTTCTCACCTGCAGATTTATGGGATCGCAATATCAACTGCCTACAATTCTATGGGAAATAAACACCATTCGTCTCACCTGAGACCTTTTTGTTATCCAATAAATTGTGATCCATCTGCATCCTGCTTGCATCTTGTTCCTCCCCAGAAGGCACTCCTGTGTTTACTGCCTTTACTTTTTCTGATGGCTCTTCTTTGACCTTGAAGCCATCTGGAACTGCTCCAACGACGGTGATTTCTGTACCAACCACTATGGTTGATACCTTCTTGTCCTCTGGAGTTTTCAGCTTTTTTGATCGCGATCGGTTGTGCTGGGAGCTGTTATAAGAGATATTGCTGTCAAAATAGAACGTCTGGCTAGGATAAGATAAAACATTTACCAATATAAATATCCCTTTCACCTGCTTTTAGGAATACAAAAAAGACTAAGCAAAACCCTACCCTGACAATTTTTCATATCTGTATGTAAAGCTAATGTTTACAATTTATTAAGCAATAGATTAACAGGTTAATTTAAATCAGTTGTTAATATTGTTATAGCTCTTTAAAGTTACTTATTAAATGAAATAATCTCAGGTAATGCTGAAGCTAGTTCTAGAACCAGTTACTTGGTGATGCATTCTGTAGAGCATGCCAAAGACTAACTTAAGTTAATTACAGCAATCTCCCAGGTACATTAAACTTCGACAATGATACTCAAATCCCAAAATGTATAAGACATTTTGATTGATTATTCTTCTGTAATCTCATTTACAAAAATAAAATAAAAAATCATTAATTTAAACCAGTTGCAAATGCAGCTTTAGCAATAGCTACCAGAATCTGAATTCGGGGGAAATCAAGAAGTTCCTATTACCATAGGTAGCAATGTTTCTGGAAATAATAGAGGGTGATTCATAATGAAGTATACCAATGGAAGCTGTATACTTCATTTTTATGAATCACCCTGTATTTAATACCTAAATATCAAAATTTAAACATCATGTGCCCTGCTCAGACCATGACAACAAGACTCTTCCTTGAAAGTAAGGCACAGTAGAGATACAAGCTCACCAACAGGCAATGAGCCACAGCGCCTTTTACACTCAACCTATGTGACAGGAAAAGTGAGAGTAGCCGTTCAAGCTCACGGACTCCAATATTTGGACAAGGAGTTCCAGACTGCACAGGAGCAATGGGCTGGCATGCCCACCCACCAAGCTGATACGAATGGAGCAACGTAAGCTTCTCTCACACCTTACGAGACTGTCGAGTGGGCAGGCGATCGCTGTCAGTGAGATGCTAAGTACCAGTACCTCTATTCTCAGTACCAGCTGCTTTGTGATCTGGCTGTGCCAACCATCTATCTGGTAGTAGCACATACAAATATATATATTTTTTAATTGTGATTTCCTGCTGTGATTTCCGTGTCGGTACAAGTTTCTCATACCACGGCACCCCTGGCACAACCTGTCGCCCAGAACACAAACATTATCACCTCACTATTTTCCTCAAGTTGCTGTTCCTATACTTATGGGACCCTATTTGGAAGGCATATTATTCCCAGAATCAGAATTATCATATTTTTTTTCCTTGACATATTACAGCAGAGGTGAAACTGAACAAACATTTTATCTTCATTTGGGGGACGTGCATCTCCTGCTGTGTTTGCACTTGTGCCAAGTCTACTAATTAAATAGCATAGAAATGCATCCACAAGCTTAGCACAGTGAATAAATTCAGCACATGCACTCATCTGATAAAACTTTCAACATAATTACTATAATGTCTCCACTTTTAATTTTAACTTTTAAATTGGCTATCCAGATAAATAAGGGTTGTACTGACAAGGAAATAATTTCTCTGCCAAGTGCAAATGGCAGTTGTATAATAAAGTTGCCAATTCTCTGCAGCAATACAAGAGCATCATTGTACCATTATATGACACACACATTAAAGCCCACAGGTTCTCAACATGTAAATGTAAGACTATATGTAGGTTGATGATTAAACAGTGCACATTTGTTAAAAATTATAACATTCTTACGGCGGCTGGCTTTTCTGGGGTGATGGTAGTTCAGAATCAGAATGATAAAAGGTCAGGAAGGGTAACAGATAATGTCCAAAATACTTTGTATCAAGATCATTGTGTGTGTGTGTGTGTGTGTGAGAGAGAGAGAGAGAGAGAGAGAGAGAGAGAGAGAGTGTAGAGCAGTGGTGACCAAACTTGGCCCTCCAGCTATTTTTGGACTACAACTCCCATCATCCCTAGCTAACAGGACCAATGGCCAGGGATGATGGGAATTGTAGTCCCAAAACAGCTGGAGGGCCAAGTTTGGCCACCACTGGTGGTGTAGAGTCATGTTCCATACAGGATGATCCTTGATACAATGCAGCATCCTCTACTTGGTGGGCTTGGCAGACTGTCCATTTGCCAAGAGAGCTACTTTGAGGAAAACAATGCAAGAAATTGTCCGTGTGGTCCCTGAGGACACCCACAGTGAGGCATCACAAGTCTTATCCCCACCATTCCAGTGCATTAGGCCTCCTGCAGACATGTGGGTATTTTGTGAGTGTATTCTGCAACAAGTAATTGATGCAATAAAAGTGGTGGGTTCTTCAATCTCACATAAGGTCACATTTTACCATAATTTAAGAAAAGGACAGATGCAGAATTGCCAGGAGGCCAAAAGCAGTAAAGCAACACAGAAAAGACTGAAAAATCAAAAACTGAAAAAATCATATAACCAACAATATATATTTTTTTTTAAAAAAATGTCAGTAAAATCACCACCTTCTGATACTCAACTACTGATTTAAATCTGTCTGTGACTATTAAGCAGAAATTTAAGGCACCTGAGGAAAATGATAAACAATGGAAGGGGCAGAACAAAATGAACCAGATCATCTGTTGTAACTTGAATGAATATTGCAAGCCTGAACAACACGAGCTTGGCTCCTCAAATCTATTTAGCACATGTATTGAAAAACACCAGAAACTATGCTACCGATTTGGGCTGCCATACATTCGGATTTTCCCGGACACTGCTTAAGGGGGCTGAATATCCAGAAAGTTCTGGGTGTATGGCAACCCTATATTACTACATGCACATAAGCTAAGCATTTTGCTACATGGAATGAGCTGGGGAAGCCACAGCTCCTTGACAAATGTATATATGCAGTCTAAACTAAACACACGCAGGAACTTTAAATGTGATTCTTTACATGTGATGCATATTCTTAATCTAAAACATGCAAAGTAGTCCTCAAGTTTATTGGAGACTATAAAAAAAAAGATTCAAATGAACTTGAGACATCTTGTTATTGATTAATTATACTGGAATACTCTGTCAATAGAGATTCAACAGGCACGTTGTCTATGCTGCCAGGCCTATGCAGGAAATTAAGAAAACATCTTTATGTAAAGATAGTTAGCAGTTGATGACCTCTGATTTCACATCATTTTCATTGCATATTGGTATGTTTGTAAACAACTTTGATAGGCATTTGAAATCTTGAATATTTGGTAATGAATACATGGTGTATCAATACCTAAGCCATGGTTTTGCTGTCTATCTGAAAAGCCTGTGTGTCCAGTTGTAGTATTCACACAGAGTTGAACTAATGCAAAGTGAAAAAAGTTCTAAGAGAGGCATATCATTCTATGTTGCTATCAGTATTTACAAAGCATTTTTATATTATAAGGTTAGGAGACTCTGATTCAACAGAAGAACACATCACGGGATGCAATGCAAAATTGCAAAAAGAATATTTGGGGGGGAAACTGCCAATAAGAAAATCCACTATTGAGCTGTAGCATAAATAACCAGGTATTGGCAATACCTTTTGATCATTCTGTCAACTATGTATCTGCCTCTGTATAGGACTCTTACCAGAGGCTACAGCAAACTCGAGGATACATAAATAAGCAAATATTTTGTTTGGAAATTTTAATTGCAATATCTAAACGATAGTGTTTTTCACTCAGTTCTCCTCAATAATGCTTTTCTGGACTGGGATTCAGCAAAAATATATATGCATATTTTCATACAGAACAAATACTATATTAATGCTCAGAGCTCCACATATATAAATTTCAGTAATGCATTCTCATTAAACTTTTAAAAATGAATATATTGCTTCAATGAGTATTATCAT
Source organism: Lacerta agilis (assembly GCF_009819535.1). Classification (NCBI taxonomy): domain Eukaryota; kingdom Metazoa; phylum Chordata; class Lepidosauria; order Squamata; family Lacertidae; genus Lacerta; species Lacerta agilis. Next base: position 7,583,148 of record NC_046327.1, on the reverse strand, counting down.
TGTGAAATATGACTCTTTTGCCCTCAAGCTCACTGCTAGGTTTTAAGGAGACACAAATTAACTGTGACTAAAATAAATGAACAACTTAAAAGGAAATGGCAGAGAGAAGTGGAAGAGAGGGGGAGAGAAGCACAATGAAAAAGAACAGAAATTATATCATATTTAAACTTCAGCTATATGGAGTGCAAAACATTCATTACCACCTGGAAGATCTCTTTGTTTTCCTTCGTCTCTGCAACCAGGCCTTTACCTCAGGTGTCATTTCAGGGGTGGGCTTTGTATGATCAATGGTGTACAAATCTTTCCCTTGTTTCCACAGCTGGTATCTGTCTGGCTGAAATTTCCTCACAAAGATATCCATTGATATTGTCACCATGTCTTTCCTGCAGGAACACTGGGAAGAAAGAAAAAAGATATTTTTATAGAAGTTCATATGTAAGAGGGCAATCCATAAAAGAAATCCACCAAATTGTCATTATATTTGGAGGTTTTTTCTTATGAACTCCAGCAAATTTATAACCGATGGAACTATCACAGTAACAAGTCTGCATAAACAGTAGAAAATAGTCCCCTCATGTTAACATATGTGTTAGAATGTCAGTATTCTAATTAGCCATGAAGTTATTTACTACAGTTGAATTTATGCTGTAATTTGGGGTCAATTTATATGCGACAACTACATGGACTACTGTAAGACTGTAGATATTCACTTTTTGCTCCTACATGAAGCCTCTACAGAAGAGACAAAGAGCTATTTCAAATAAATATTGTAATTATTCAGAGTCTTTTACCTAGTAATTTACTGCTGAAGATGCAAACTACCTCTACTGAGGTTAGATGATATGAAAACTTTGTGGAATTTGGTCTGTGCAGGCTATGTAAAGACATCATTGAGATTGCCTTCACCGAATAATGCATGTTTGAACTCTCTCAGGAGATCACATGGTGCACATTTTTCAGGATCTCAGCTACTTTTCATGGCAGTATAAGCAAGAAAGAGTGAGAAAGCCTTAGAGGCTAACTGAAAATGACAAAATATTATTAACATTTCTAGATCCATTTCTATCAGGGTTTAGGCCCGGTGTTGGCACAGAAACTGCTTTGGTCATCCTGTATCATGACCTCTGTCAGGAGAGAGATAGGGGGAATGTGTTCCTGTTAATTCCCCATGACCTCTCAGCAGCTCTCAATACCATTGGCAATGGTATCCTTCTGGAGCAGCTGTCTGAGTTAGGGGTGGGTGGCACTGCTTTGCGGTGGTTCCGATCCTACTTGGACGGTCGTTCCCAGAGGGTGTTGCTTGGGGAGCGTTTTTCAGCCCTGTAGAGCCTTCAATGTGGGGTTCTGCAGGATTCAACCCCATCCCCTATGCTGTTCAACATCTACATGAGACCACTGGGGCTATCTTGAGGTTTGGAGTACGTTGTCAGCAATATGCTGGTGACACTCAGCTCTACTTCTCCTTTACATCTGCAGGTGAGGCAGTGGAAGTGCTGGACCAGAGTCTTGCCTCAATAATGGACTGGATGAGAGTCAACAAACAAGCTCAATCCAGATGAGACTGGGGCACTGTTAGTGGGTGGTTCCTTAGACAGGATGGCTGGAAGGTTGCCAGCTCTTGATGGAGTTACACTTCCTCTGAGGGTGCGGGTATGTAGCTTGGGAGTACTCCTGGATCCTTTGCTGTCACTTCAGGCTCAGGTGGCCTCAGCGGCACTGAGTGCCTTCTATCAGCTTTGGTTGACAGTTCAGTTGCACCCTTTTCTGGACAGGGATAGCCTATGCTCTGGTAACCTCAAGGTTAGATTATTGCATTCTACATAGGGTTGCCTCTGAAAACGGTTTGGAAACTTCAGCTACCTGCAGAATTCAGCAGCCAGGATACTCACCAGGGTTTGAGCATATTACACCAATCCTGGTCCAACTGCACTGGCTACCAATTAGTTTCCAGGCCCAATTCAAAGTGTTGGTTTTGACCTATAAAGCCTTAAACAGCTCAGGGTTGCAATAACTCTAGGGCTGCCTCTTTCCATATGAACCTAACCTGACCCTGAGATCATCTTCTGAGGTCCTTCTTCATGGGCCTCTTCCATGAGAGATCTGGAAGGTGGCAACACAAGAACGGGCCCCTTTTTGTTTTTATTATATATTGTGTGATTTTATACTGTGGTTTCATGTTGTAACCACCCTGAGACCTGCAAGTATAGGGATGTATACAAATTAATTAAGTAAGTAAGTAAGTACGTTTCGGAGTTAAAATATACTCTACGAATAAGAACAGTTTTCACTACCATTTCCATTTCTGCAGCAAGTTATTTAAAAGGTATCTTTGTCCTTGCTCTTTTTAAAAGTAAGCTTTCAGTGCAATCCTCTTATGTTTACTCAAAAGCAAATCCTGCTGACTTGGAACTTACTCCCAGTTATGTATGTATCTAACGTATTAAACAGTGTATTTTCTCAATGAGAATACTTCTCCATCACAATAAATCTAATTCATGCTTCAGACTTATGCATTTTGCTTACTTACAAGAGAACATCAGAAATAAAACTTCAAATGTCCTAACAACCATCAATTAGAATCAAATGATGAATTGAAGAGTCATTGTAGTAATTGCTGCTACATGATTAAATTGATATATTTCAGAACTAATCATATTATTTTTATACCTCTTTTTACCTGACCAGGTTAAGCACTCTCGTTCATTTTAAAGAAAGATGATACTCATTGCTATTAGACCAGCACACTCGTTTTGTCTCCTATTGACATCAGTGATGGGGGTTCACAAAGGAAGAATTGCATTGAATTCCAACCCCCATGCAATCAAATTCTCTTTAAATTTAAGGTACAATGAACGTCAAGCATGAAAAACAATTGCATAAGAGATAGCTTATGAGATTACAGCATTTGCTGTGAGACTTCACATCTTCCTGCAGTTTGAGAAGGGATTAATATATAAGCCACTGTTAATTTATTGATGAAATACATCCCTCATGGAATAATATTCAGAGGTGAAACTATTCTTTTAAAAGAAAAAAACTTTCCCCCAAAATTGCAACTATTCACAATATTTTTTACCAGAATATTTTCTGATGTGACAACATTGTAGAACACTAAGAAGGGTTGCAGTTTAAAATGTAAAGCTTGAAAATGTGTGTGTGTGTGTGTGTGTGTGTGTAAAATTTTCAGAAGACAGAGATCCCTATTTCAAACACCATGTTTTAAGACTATTCAGAGATTTTCATATACACCAACTGAAAACATCACTTGCTGAAAAATACATATTTGAGCTTCTATTCACTGGAGACTGGAAATATAAAAGCTGCACATCAGACAATGAAAACAGAGGCATTTTGTAGAACTTTCTCTTTTTCATTTTCCATTTATCCGCCCCCCCCCCCACTCCAAATATGCAAAAAACGAAATATGCTGCATCCATAAGCAATTCAAAGGGGGGTTTTAATAGATGTGTGTTCCCAGTCAAGTTCAGATTTATTCAAATTTTGAGGGTGGTTGTATGGGAATAAGGCATATTGATGGGGACATATTGATGTTTCATAGATCATTGATCTGTTGAAGCAGAGTGAATTCCAGATGAGGCCAGGCCTACCAGTCATGTGAGAAAGTACTGTGAACTCATCCTACAAGTAGAATGCATATGTAATCGACAAGGTCAGACCATAGGTACTAGAGGTGCAATTCATATGGCTGTGCATGCCACCCCAGTCCAGGCCTTGAATCAAATCATGGACTAGCTCTAACATCTAATTAGGGTTCTAAATGCTAATTATACATGAAGTCTGGAAGAGGAGGGGAGGAAGTACTATGTTCAGCCCTGCTGAGTACTGCTTCGCCAGTGTGTTCCCCGCAGAAGCTGCTTGCCTCTTCTTCGAGTTGCGGTGGGCAGATCAGTGCTGATGGATAGCTGATGAAGGACCCTGTGTGAGAGGCGAGGAAAGGAAGATCTTTCAGGGTGGGAGGTTGGGAGAAGAAAGGGAAGCTCCTGGGTGAGAGCTGGGAGGGTTCAGCTTTCTCTGTGTGGATCAAGTTAAGATTTACTTGCAAAAGAGGACTTTGTATGTTTGTTTGTTTGGTTGGTTGGTTGGTTGGTTGGTTTTGGTTTATATTATATTGGTTTTTTTATTGTGACGGATTGATAAAATCTTATAAATAATAATAATTTAAAAACAACAGGCAACTAAAAAGAGTTCTTAGATATGTTCTTCCCAATTAACTAATGAATCCAAGCTTTCACTACCCTAGATTAGTAGGTCGGATTCAGAAGTGGCATTCAATAATTGCTAAAGCTACAGCGGCTGAACTGTTAAAGACTCCTTTCACTTAGAGTCACTCACTAGTTTTTCAGAATTAAAGCAAGAACAAGATATACCCTGATAAAGCTTGTTAAGGGGGCAGTAACGGAGATGATTACACTTCCCATATCACCTACAGAACAAACATTTGTCAGGCACCACTTAGATGTGAAAAGGATTTAGAGCACGTTGCAACAATAGCCATTCTTCCCTAGCAGAATCAGAGTGATATATTTTTACACTGACCTTCCAGCAACTTGTAGGCAGTGCCACAGAAACCTTTGATATCAGCTATCATTTGTTCAGGCTTCAATAAAACAAGTGTTCTTTTGGTAAAAAGCCTTGAAAAGTACACTATGTTCACGAGTCACACACAAAAATAAATAAAAATGCTCGGCTTCCCACTTATTTCCAGGGTTTTTTCCTCCAAAATTTTAAACTCGGGGGGGGGGGGGAACCTAATATCCTAGGGACAATTTAAAAACAGCCTCTCAGTGTGAACCAGGAAATGACTTATGCAACCAATAAGATAGTTCTCTCTACTCACATTATACCTTTGGGTAGAATTCAATGCGGTTATGGATGCATGGAATGAACTCTGCTCACGCAACAGAGACTTTCCTTGTTTTCTTCCCACTGCATGTCTCTCAGTCTGTACTGGGGTTTTCCCTAACCCTCCCAAACAGATTTAGAAGGCACAGGGGGTGCTGGATGTGGAGTGGGGAAATCCCATTGCATGAGTTGTCCTTGATCTCTGCACAAAGCAGCTTAGTTGAATCACAGTGGATATTGGCTATAGCCAATGCTAGTCTTACTCAGAGTAGACCCACTGAAATTAATAGTCATGACAAACATGAGACTAACATGACCGGCACTGGAAACAAGCCTAAATGTTTCTTCCCCCATCCTTTTCTGCTTTTCTCTCTATGAGGGGGAGAGATAAGTCAAGAAAAGGAGCAAAGGACAACAGAGGGGTAAACAAGGAAATATAAATGCCCATCCCACATCCTCCTTCTTACTGCCTCCACACTCCTTGGCTTGTGAGTGAACCTCTGTTAATATCTGATCATTGGAACCTCTGGGGCTGCTGTGTGCCTTCCTCTTCAGTTGCCTCTTTATACCAGCTAGTCAACCAACCAGCCATTCCCCTTCTCCCTGGTCTTCTTGTCCAAATGACTCAACTCCTGTTTGGGGTTCCAGCCAGCCAGTCCTGCCCTTTCTCAGACTACTCCATTACTTACCTCACAGTTTTCGGTTCCCCACAGCATTCTTTGCCCACTGAACATGTTCAGTCCTCATTGTGTGTTTTGGTTCCTTCCCCCCATCCCAGATTCTAAAGTTATTTTGTGTTTTTGCAAGCCTTTGGTTGCCCCAAGTTTGCCAATACCTGCCTTTTGTCTGTGGATGCACCATTTGGGGTGCAGAAGGACCTACAGTCAGAGAATGAATGCCTCATTAGGATAAAGGATGGATGGTGAAAGTGTTTAAAGTGACACACTGCAAAATGAGATGGCAGCAGGAATCTCTGCTTAAACATATTAACAAGAGTTTCCACTACTCTCATCACCAATTCCCAAGTGGATAAAATTTGAAAGACTTATGACAACTGTTCGCTAGAATGAAGTGATTTTGTAAAAACAATTGTAGAAAGATCTGTACTGCGTGTCAATTTTAGCTTTTATTGAAGTCAAAATGTGCCCAAATCAGTTATAGGACACATGTGGTTGATTAAATAAATAGCATTTCAGATTAGAAATATGAAATACTGTATTTAATGATAGACAGACAGACAGATAGATAGAAAGATAGGTAGATAAATGGATAGATAGATAGATAGATAGATAGAGATAGATAGATAGATAGATAGATAGACAGACAGACTGTCTGAAAAACAACTCTGTATGGAATCATTGATCTAGAATCACAACCATTAACTTCCCCTTTAGGCTTCCATTGGTATTCACAGGTAACAAAATCTGGTGATAATTTAATATTGAAAGGGGGGAATCAGCTTTATTAAATAGCAGAACTAGAATACAACAGCTTCCAATAACAATGAAAACCTGAGAATTCGAATTATATAGTTCTAAACGGAAAAGAGAGGAAACACTCCCTCCATTTCTGAAGTTCAGATTCAAGTACTGTAGTTTACAGGTGAAACTCGAAAAATTAGAATATCGTGGGAAAGTTCATTTATGTAAGCAATTATTTTCATTAGCTACTGGAGTTTATTTGTTATAATTGTGATGATTTGGGGTTCTCATCAGCTGTACGCCATAATCATCACAATTATAACAAATAAAGGCTTGACATATCTCGCTTTGCATGTCATGATGAGCCTATCTCATATATTAGTGTCACCTTTTAAGTTGAATTACTGAAAGAAATGAACCTTTCCACGATATTCTAATTTTTCGAGTTTCACCTGTATGTAGAGAAAACAGCACCATCCACACATAACCATGCATATGTGTTATCAGCAGTAGTACACACACAAATCTTTAGCGGAAATGTAAAGGGGGCAATCCCAAAAATAGCCAGTGAGGACTGAGTGTGCTCGGTGGCCACAGAAACCTAGATGACTGGTATGGGGAGTGGGGAATGGAAATCGGAGTGGGAGAGAAAATAGAAAACACAAAATGTCCTGGAAGACAGCGTAGCTGACTGACTAGAACAGTGACTAGTAGCACTCCACACAGAAGCATTATTCCCACCCCCGTGGTAGATTCTACAGATTGATAAGCTTCCTATGTATGAGGAAGGTGTCCGTCCGTCCCCCAGAAGAATAGCTTTTATTCTTGGTTACAACTTGCGCTTAAAAACTGGACTGACTTCATGCCATTTCCTAGAAAAGTCCTTTGTCTCAATACACACTAGGAAACAAATGTTCTCACTCCACAGCAACAGAGAGAATACATGTATGCTGAGAACTTGTGTTTATAGTTTTCTCACATTAAATAGGAAGCTTAAAGTTGCAAGGGGGTTTAAAGAGTGCAGGTGCTTTACCAGGGGTAAGTATCTGGCTCCCACTCGTGTACCGATGAACTATGGAACAATCTCTGGCATTCAAACATCTAGCAGGGAGTGAAATACATGTGCTTCTCCTCTATATAATATGTTTGCGTATTTCTACAGGTATTTGGCCACCTCATGAGAAGAGAAGACTCGCTGGAAAAGACCCTGATGTTGGGAAAGATGGAGGGCACAAGGAAAAGGGGACGACAGAGGATGAGATGGTTGGACAGTGTTCTCGAAGCTACTAACATGAGTTTGGCCAAACTGCGGGAGGCAGTGAAGGATAGGCGTGCCTGGCGTGCTCTGGTCCATGGGGTCACGAAGAGTCGGACACGACTGAACAACAACAGGCATAGATTGGAGTAATTTGTGGGTGTCCTTTTGTGCTTTCCAGAGGTAGTATGGAAGAACATTGGCCAATGCATAGTACAGAGAATAAGAAGGAACTAAAATCCTCTTCCTTTTACAGAGATGAAGGCTTTGCTGTGTTAATGTGGGAGGAAATTTTAAGATAACTTTGCTATTATCATCTGATTTCTATGGTGAGGGCTATCACTGTTGATAGAATATGGCAGGTAGTCATCCTGATTCTTTTCCTACACAACCACCTCTCTTCTCTCCAGGTGGACATATATCTAGTTTAAACACCCTGCATCCTTTTTTTCTCCCACTTCTGGCACTGCTGTCTTGAAGCAGTGCTGGATCAGAGACTAGGGTTTGAATAAAAGTGTGTTATGGACCAGAGAGAATAAACCATCCTGACTCTAACATCCTCAGTTTTAAATGAGGAGCCAGTCCAAGTAGATATCTAATGACTTGTTTAAGGAACAATGGCTTCCTTATGGATTTGCTTTGTATTGCTAACAATAGCTAAAAATGAAAGTCTCAAATAGCATGTACATGTTCTCCTATATAAGTTAAAGGGAAAATGAAAATACGGTTTCTGAACATAGTGAAAAAAACTCATCTAGTGACTGATCAAACATTAAATACTGCTTTGCTATGTTATACATCCACTTTTCAATAAAGACAGGTATGAATACTGCATTTTTAAGAAGTGAAAGGTATTTTTCCTTACACACTTAGACAAGCTTCAACAATTAAAACAATTTTGAATCATAACTGTTGCAACTGGATGCTGTCTTATTAACTCAAACCCTTGCCATTTGAAATTCTCTGAACAACGTTACCCAAACACAAAACAAGCTACAGATTTCATTAAAGTTAACTACACATAATTGCCTTCAGGTAGAAAAGTATAATTTATTACAAGGCTTCCTGTTGTTTGGCATATGGAATTCTGAATGCAAAAACTAAATAATAAAAAGAATATTAATGAAACAAACAATAAGTCTATTGCGACACATAGTCCTCCCAGTCCCCAACACTTCCCTTCAAATTCCAACATGGTTCAACACAGAACCACGGCTGTACACATTACTGTTCACTCTGGCTCCGGCACACTGCCACTGCTCGTGTTTGAAGCTGTGGCATTAGCCACAATCCATATCTATCCTGCAGTTTCTTGCGAAATAGTGCTGTTTGGTGTGTCTTCTCTCAAACCAGCTTCCATCCAATCTGAAAACACAAGCCACATCCACCTTGCAGTTAAGCTGAGTTGTGGAGATCTGAGACAGCCATTGTGCATCAGATGACAGTACATACACGATGACAACTTCATGAACAGGAGTTCAGGGGGGGGGCACTGCAGGCATGTGGAAACCAAATAGGTAATGCACAAGGAGTGAAAACACACACCCCGCCCACCCTCAGGTGCGTATAACAATGTGCAAATGTGACTTGAAACACTTAAACACACACCCCAAAAAAGACACCCCGTTTGCTATGATCTACTCCAAAAAATCACCCTGTTCAACAAAATCCTTTTCAAAAGTCGTTTATTTTTTAAGATATTGGCACCATTTTGGAGTAGATGTCAGACTGAACTAGGAAAAACATTAATTCCATAACCAAAAGGAAATTTCTGCGCATATGTGAAGCCTAAGAAAAACTTTAATTGGTCAGTAGTCACACTACTTAGCTTCAGAATGATTGACTCCCACAAAATAATTTGCACATAGTTATTTTCCCGAGAAAAAATCAGTTAGTAGGCTCTTTCTCTGCTATCATATCTACAGTAAAACTCTTCTTAGCAAAGGTTTTCTAAAGTTCTACATTAATTTATTCATCACATTATTCACAGAACTTGGACATGTATACACAAAAACAGTGAGAGTTGCTATAACTGCATTTTTCGATCAACAAAATATGTGATGCTCCATCCTTGCATCAGTTGCAGAAACTAGATAAATTCTGCTTATACCGAATTCAAGATAATATGCAAGTATCATTGTTCACTATAAAATTATGTCTCCGTCTCAATGCCAGCTTTCAGAGTCACACTATATATCCCGGATGACGGTAACTGATAAGATTGGGCAAAATGTTTTGTACAGCATACAAGCTGTTTTTTAGTCTTTAAATGCCCATTAATCACCCCTTTTAAAAAAAGGGGGGTTCTTTAAAAATGCAGTTCCACAATACACATCCTATTTCAACTATATAATCATCTCTCAGGCTCACAGATTTCCAAGGGAATATTTTAGAACATATTTGCTGTTATCCGGAAATCAAGCATAAATAAAACAGCTGATATCAGTTCAGTGCTTTGGCAGGCAGTAAAGACCATTCTAAGACAATTCTACCTCTCTATGTCCAATTGGATTTCTGGTGCCAGAATAGACATCTGTACACCCTATACAGTAACGATAAGAAAGTAAGGCTATTAATATAAATGTGTAAAAAGGAAATCACAACACGACAGCCCTTTTATGAGTGTCGGGGAAAGTGGCTGCCTATTGTGGTCTATTCACTGTCAAGAAAGGAAAGTGCAGAAATACATTCTACGTTCAGAATATGAATTGTGAACAAGTATCCATTAGAAAATGTGCAAGTCATTCTCTTGGCCATTTGACAGATTAAATTAGAGTGCAAAACTTAGTTTGGAAGTAGAGAGCAAAAATCAATATGAAACAGACTTTTCCGCTGTAATTCTGAATAAAATAGATCTGACATAAAGTCAGCATGTAAGGTAAGGCATTGTAAGCCTTAGCAGCTCCTACCTCTCCTTTCCAACTCCTGATTTCAAAAGAAATAAGTAATAAAATGTCTTCCCTATGCCACCAGTATATAGGCACCCCCACCCCTAATTTCCCCAACATGCTACCATTTCTATTGTGACAACAGAAGACCTTTTCATATGTCTTTCCAAATGCACACAAAAATCCAATGACTATTATTTTCCAGAAATTGCTCATGCACTTATTTATTCAGTACCACAGGACTGGGGGTACAGTTTGGATGGGAGGAAGCAAGACACTAGTAGTGGGTTCTTCAAAGCAAATCTTACCTCTTCTTCTCTCTCTTTTGAGTGCAACAGTACTTGCACCCCTTCTGCAGAATACTTTGTAGAATCCAGTGGCAGTAGAAGTGTTTGGTTTCCCCTTCTAATAACCCAACCAAGCACCAAGCACGCACTTCTTAATACTATATCCAGCAAAAAAGAGGGGCCATTCTTTACCACTCTGCTTGTTCAAGAAGATGGAAGAACAAGATCCTATGAGCTCCTTGTGTCCTTTGATCCTTGCTAGGCTGCTAGTTGCAGCATCCTGCAACTGCAGTGCAGCTCAATCAGGGGTTCTTGCTGCCTGAAAGCTATCACAGTGGAATAGGGTCTAAATAGTTTGATCTAACTTTAAAAAGCCATGTCATAATCTTCTCCTTCTTTTGCTGCTGCTTCTGCAGGTGCTGGTTTGGCCAGAAAGAAAAGAGGGTGCAAAACCTGGATGATCTATTAATTCTTGTAAAGGTAAGTTTCTTGAGAGTGACACTGGTGGCGCTGCGGGTCAAACCACAGAGCCTAGGGCTGCCGATCAGAAGGTCAGTGGTTCGAATACCCGCAACGGGGTGAACTCCCATTGCTCGGTCCCTGCTCCTGCCAACCTAGCAGTTCGAAAGCACGAAGTTCAAGTAGATAAATAGGTACCGCTCCGGCAGGAAGGTAAACGGCATTTCTGTGCGCTGCTCTGGTTCGCCTGGCCACAAGACCCAGAAGCTGTACACCAGCTCCCTCGGCCAATAAAGTGAGATGAGTGCCGCAACCCCAGAGTTGTCCACGACTGGACCTAACGGTCAGGGGTCCTTTTACCCCTTTACCTAAGTTTCTTGATATCATCCTACAGCACAAGAGGATTTTTAAAACCCACATTTAGAGTTATTCCTCATTTGAGCTTTATTTAGCTGTTAGTCCACATTTTCCCCAAATTATACTGGACTTATTTCAACATGTCTATGAGAAGCAACTTCAGTCTTTCTTCTTCATACCATTAGACCTATCCTTTTTCGTTTGCCCTGCCTTCTAACTTGTTGATTCTATTATACTCGTACCAACAGGGTATGCATGCAGTGTGCAAGCCTTGTTTTTTGGTTTTTTTCAGTCCCCACACGAGAGGTGCGCAAAAGCACACAATTAGGCAATTGTAAATTTGCTTGTGCAGTTTTCGGGCTTTCTGCAAATCTCAGGGATCAGAAGTGGGGGATCCTTCAAGTGCACCAGAAATACCTACAAGCACAGGCGGAAAATAAATGAAAGCATTAAGGAAATAGTGAGACTGAAAAAGGGAGTAGCAGAAAGTGACAACTGATCCAACAATACCAAAGCACCAAAACAAATTGTCTGTGACTCCGAGTGGATTGGTTTAGAGCCTGTTTTCCCCCCAATTTATCAGATTATTCCTGAATTTACAGGGAGGAAGCATCAAGACTGGTGGTGTTTAGAGGGTAGCATCATGTGGAAATACACAAATTAAATAGAAACGCAAACACACAGTAACTCCAGTGCAGAGAAGCCTTAGATACATATGTTGATACATTTAATGTATTCATAAAACATTCAATTTAAAATCAAATCAGATTTTACTTTATTGGGCCAATATTTGCCATCAGCATGCGAAAAGGGAGGAATGTTGATTTGCTCACAGAGGAATCCTAAGAGAGTGTAAGAAGTCTAAAATGTAATAAATATCAGTCTAATAGTTTCTCCCAACAAGCAGAATGCATTTCCACTTTTGCAACAAGACATCCTCTTCCTTTCCTCCCCTTTTCAGTCTCTCACATGTGCCCCATCTGCTTTGGAGACCTGGGGAATTCTCAGGAGTACATGGGGGGTGGGCACAGGGCTTCAGAGAGTAATAATAATAATAATAATAATAATAATAATAATAATAATAATTTATTTATACCCCACCCATCTGGCTGGATTTCCCCAGCCACACTGGGCGGCTTCCAACAGAATATTAAAATGCAATAATATATTAAACATTATTTAATGCAGAGGATGGGAAATTATGTTTGTGCAATGCTTCTTTGTGGAAATTTCTCTCCAAATGAAGAATCCTCTAACCGAGAAGAATGCAAACCCCCTTTGGAAGTTCATTCTTAGTTCTCATTTCTCAATCGTAATTTCAAGGGACACCGAAATAAATATATAAAACCCTGTATATTTGCTGAAATCCGTATGTTAGGAAGCAGCAATGCAAACCCGACCTACAAGCATGTTGCAGGATTAATGAAGGATAATATTCATTTTGTGTGAGAAATGTTCTTATGCAAACACAGAAGAAAATGATCTAAGCATGTTTATGAGGTTTCTCCCCACCGCCCTTTTCAACAGTGTTTTGGTGTTTAAATACCATTTTGAAGTACAGTACTTAAAGGATTGCGTGGCAAGAATTTTGAATAGTTAATGGGGTTATTTTTTATTTACACTACACATGATATGGCTAAATTAGATCATTAAATTTTAACATTCCACAGAGGAATGATAACGGCTTTCTGATGTTGTCAAAACAGTGGGAATAAAACTTTTGCATTCACTGTTCCAGTGTAATCAGCACGTTATTTTATGTGCAGATGCTACTTCACCAAATTATTACCACATTGTTCCATCTTTAAACAGACAATTCAGCAGCATATGCTTAGTTAGGAATTAAGTTTTTTGCAGTGGGTTATAATGTACTGTTATTTCCCACTAAAATATATTTAAAGGGAATAAAGAATGATGTGGATAATAAATGAGCTCTATCCTGTAACGGTAGCTTATCCTTAACCTGGAGGGGGCTATCTGTCATGGATGCTTTAGCTGAGATTCCTGCATTGCAGGGGGTTGGACTAGATGACCCTTGGGTCCCTTCCAACTCTTATGTTTTTATGATTCCATGATCTATGTACAGTATTTAATGTATTGAGCTACACACAGAACCAAAAACACTAATGGAAGCAACATCTTAAAACAATAGGAGAAATACATGAGTAGAGAACAGGAACTTAGAAAAATGTTTGTTTTAATTTTTTTAGATATGCTGCAAGCCGCTGAGAGTGGCTGGGGAAACCCAGCCAAATGGGAAGGGTATAAATAATAAAAGTATTATAATTGTTATTATTATTTTGTGATAGAAATTGTACTGAACCTTTCTGAAAATTGACTCCCAAGATGAAATGAGATTCAGATTGGGGAAAAACGAAGTTTAATAATACAACCACACATACTTTGCTCCTAATTGCTTGCTTGTTTTAATAATCACATATTTCCTCAGAGCAATGGATTTTACATATATAATAGTTAATAGAACGTAGGTACATTTTGTTAAGCTTAATCTCAAAGCCTCGAATTAGAAGCTTTGGAAAGGTTCTCAGTTTTACAGGCCTCAAACCAGTAAACCTTGTATTCAACCAAATATTATAACTGCAATGGAAGTCAAAGATCAGGAGTGCAAGGCATTCAAGACCTAACCACAAGAAAGTTTCTAGTGCCACTTATGCAATAACTCTTGCATTACTCAGCTGTTGGTTTTAGGGCTGTTGGTGGTATAATTCCTTGGGACCATCCTACTGCTCAGCTGCTTTTTGCTTATAAAATTCTGGCGTATAAGACTACTTTTTAATCCAGGAAAAAATTATTTCTCAAAAGTTGGGGGTCGTCTTTTACGCCGGGTGGAGAATCTGCAGTTGAGTATATCTCAATCTCTATATTTTAACTGGAAAAGTTGGGGGTCGTCTTATATGCCCAGTCGTCTTATACGCCGGAAAATACAGTAAATGAGAAACTGCCCAAGCTAAACATTTGACCTGCAAGTGATTTTCAGCAATGGCTTCCAGCTGAGCTACAGCGTTTGCAATCACAATTACAATGCTCTCGTTTTCAAAGAATAAACATGGTCACAGAGCATAAGACTGTCTCCTGAGGTAGACGTTCAGCCACTATCCAGCCAGACCCATCTAAAATCAACTCTAATTACCCTACTGTGTGGCAATGCTAGGTCTTGCTCTCTGTACTGGGGACATGGCATATTTTCTGTAGAGAAAATAAGAGGCACATTTAAAAGACTGAGAGAAAATTCCTCCTCAGTGATCCTATTATCAATTGCCGGTATGTACCATTTGTGAATGTAGGTTGGGAATCAAGTGTCTGAAGGCCTCCCTTTTAAAAAAATGCATTTAAAAAAGCCATTTCAAAATCCCATGCCACTGCTGTACGTTCAAAATTAGCATGTAAGGAAAATATTAGGCTAGTATCTTATCAATGTGCATATGTTTTGCATTGATATAGAGCTTATAAAAATATCAGTTACCTTTGTTTGTACTCAGGTGAACTGAATTTTACTATAAATATGCATAAAAGGTACAATCCAGCCAACATTAGCCATTAGTTAAGTTGCACTGATTTAATACGGAACATGCTTAAGTTTTCCATTGATATTTGTGGATCTTAGAAGTGATAAACTTTGACTGGACAGGCTCTATGTACAGTACATAAATATTTATATATCTATATATTAAATTGTAGTGATTTAATTGAATGGATCTCAAGATACCCAATATCTAACTATATGTTTCAAGGCAAGATAGCATGGTTGCAAGTTACAGCTCACATTTAGCTAGACATATACATAAGCCAAAACTATAAATAGAGCAACTTTCATCAAATTCATAACACCCATTTTACATTTTAGTCCTGGTTTTTTTTAAGAGCAATGGGAGAAATTCAATGCGTCATTCACCAGATTGTTCAATTAATGCAAGTAATTTTGTTTTCCTGATGGAACTATCTCCCATCTCTTTCCTTGGCATGCTGTTCCAGGGGTCTCCAAATACCTCCCTGAATCAGTTGCGGGTGTGGGGGCATGCAAAGCGAGGAGAAGGGCAAAGCCCCATTGCACTAGAAAAAGTTATTGCACTGGCTTCTAAGGGGGGGGATACTTAAATGAATCTGGCCCAATATATTGTAGCTTTCCCTCTACCACTTCTTTTTTAAAAAGTGCATATTTAAGGAAAATAGTGTTTTCTGCAAAAGCCACCAATTCAAATGCTACTTTGTTGTTGTTTTTAATCATACCATAATCTAGAAAATAATGCTTGTAAAACAAAACTGAATACAAATGAAATACCAAATGAAACATAGATTTGTTTACAGATCCACTGAATACTGAACTTAGAAAAGAAGGTCTGGGAATTACCGTACTTTTTCATCTATAAGACGCCCCCATGTATAAGACACCCCTATTTGGGGGGACGACTCAGATTTAAGAAAATGGGGGGAGATGTATCCGTGTGTAAGATGCCCCCTAATTTTTGACATTATTTTTTAGGGGAAAAAACTAGTCTTATATGTGGAAAAATACGGTATATTAGACCACAGAATGAGGGGAACAGTCAACGTTGACTGCAGTTGTGGGCTTAGATCTCCAGAACTCCATTGCTGTAACATAGCAAGTCATCTTCTCCACAAGTCATCTTCTCCACTACATTTAAGTTTTGGTATTCCGCTGGGGGGGGGAATAAAGTCCATATTCCATTTAGAAAATTTTGGCATTGCCTTCATAGAAGTATGAGTAAAATATTATTCTACCTCATCAAAAATGTGCAATGTTCCACATCAGAGAACAACATTATTGACAAAAAGTCATATATATAATGAAGCCTCATTTGAGGTATGTTAAGAAAGTCTGAAGCTCAATATCAAATAAACTAAGATCATGGGAAAAGACGGCAATTGGGAACTTGGCTCCGGTGTTACTAGGAGAAAGACAATGGACAGAGGGGGAGTGGGGTGAAGTATTAAGTAAAATTTAAAATGGTTTGTTATGGTATTCTGAAATCGGAGGGTGAAGACCGTTAGTTTTATTTAGCTTTTTTGTTTTTAAATAAGAAAGGAGATATCTGAAATTTTATGTTACTAGCAGCAGGTTAAAGGATAGAGGAGTAAGTATAGAATTTGATAAGAATAATTCATGAAAATTTATGATGATGTATCATTATGATGATGTATTATTAGTAAAACTAGTATAAGATGAAATATAGACTAAGTTGAGTAAGATGATTGATGTATTTCATATATATAATTGTGTTTAACTTTTAGAAGAAGGGGTTAAAAAATAGATCAAGGATATAAAACCGAAGGTGAAAAGGCAGGGGAAGTCAATGGTCAAGATTCAGAAATAGAAATTTTTTTTTAGGAGAGATGTAAATAAGAAAACTTGGCAATGTTTGTATTTGTTTTATGAGTGTATTTGTTTTGTATATGTAGGTGTGGGTGTGGGTATATGTTGTTATAAGCAAAAATCTCAATAAATTCTTATTTAAAAAAAAAACAAATAAACTAAGATCATGGCCACTGGTCCCATCACCTCCTGGAAAATGGAAGGGGAAGAAATGGAGGCAGTGAGAGATTTTACTTTCTTGGGCTCCATGATCACTGCAGATGGAGACAGCAGTCACGAAATTAAAATACGCCTGCTTCTTGGGAGAAAAGCAATGACAAACCTACACAGCATCTTAAAAAGCAGAGACATCACCTTGCCGACAAAGGTCCTTATAGTTAAAGCTATGGTTTTCCCAGTAGTGATGTATGGAAGTAAGAGCTGGACCATAAAGAAGGCTGATCACTGAAGAATTGATGCTTTTGAATTATGGTGCTGGAGGAAACTCTTGAGAGTCCCATGGACTGCAATAAGATCAAACCGATCCATTCTGAAGGAAATCAGCCCTGAGTGCTCACTGGAAGGACAGATCCTGAAGCTGAGGCTCCAATACTTTGGCCACCTCATGAGAAGAAAAGACTCCCTGGAAAAGACCCTGATGTTGGGAAAGATGGAGGGCACAAGGAGAAGGGGATGACAGAGGACGAAATGGTTGGACAGTGTGTATCTGAAGAAGTGTGCATGCACACGAAAGCTCATACAAATAACAAACTTAGTTGGTAACTACGGTGCTACTGGAAGGAATTTTTTTTGTTTGTTTGTTTGTTTCGACTACGGCAGACCAACACGGCTACCTACCTGTAACTAATGCTAGGAAAAACCTAGTGCCTCAAAACTATATGGTGTCCAAATGAAGTAGCAAGAAGCTATGGTGACTTTACACTGCAATTCCTACTAAATGAAATGGCACAAATAGTTGTAGAACTCTGTTTTAACTATCTGCATTATGACACTATGGCCTCATTCGCATGTAACGGAAAGCCATGGTGAGAAAGCAGTGTGACTGTAAAATGTGCTCAGCCACACCCTGTCCACTTGCCTCTGGGAGAAACAGATCACAGGGCTTGGTTTAGCATTATGTGTGAACTGGTGCTCCTGGTTTGTTTCTTCCAAACAAACAAACAAACCATAAGCAGTAATCCAGGAACAACCCTTGGCTTCTTCTGCTCATTATTTGTTTGAAAAGAAACAAGCCATGAGAACTGGTTCACCCATAATGCTAAGCCAAGCCTCATGGTTGCAGATTTGGTGAGTCTATAGCAGAATTTGCAAACAACAGATTCCTCAAGCATTCCCAAATTGGCTGCATCTAATTTGTTCCACTTTCAGACTACTTGGATAATGAGTAATACTTGTGTAGCTTTCACTGAAGCAATAATTGGTCGCATATACTTTCGCAGATACATTTAATCATTAATATAACAAGAAACGACAGCATTAGAAAGAGTATAAGCACTAGTAAGAGTAGAAGGTCATCTCTTTATGACAATAAACAAAATGCTTCAGACACTTTCAGCTATGCAACTTGGAATTGAGAAAAATACAACAGCACCACTTGTCAAGCTTGACATACATTTCTAATCTCACAAAAACTGTGGAGAGAAAGGAATAGAGATATTTAGCCATATGAACATTTTGTTGTTGTTGTGCTTGCTACCCAGAAAGATGTGAGAAAGATGTTCAGGTGTAGCAGAATATTTAAATTAACCCCTCCGTTCCAAAAAGGATAGCTCTCTTAAACTGCTCTGGAGATTGCTCCTGAAACAAATAGGAGTATCTGCCTAAAATAACTACTATGACAGCAACAACTAGTACTTTTTAAGCTCTGCTATATGCACAGTTCTTACATACATACATCTAAATTAAAGACACCTAATAAGAACTAACCGGAAACGGGCCACTATCTTAAACAGACTTTTAAATGCCACTATAATAGCTGTTTAGTTCCCAGCAGTGGAAGCTGCTGTGGCTAAAAAAAACCAAACTACTTTAGAAGAAATATCCAGCTATGCATGACTCGTGCCTCTGTGTGTGTGTGTGTGTGTGTGTGTGTGTGTGTGTACAAACACATAAGATATATCTGCTCTGTTTAGATGTTGACTCCACCTAATCAAAACAAAATAAAATAAAAAATTTCTTCCAGTAGCACCTTAGAGACTAACTAAGTTTGTTCTTGGTATGAGCTTTCGTGTGCATGCACACTTCTTCAGATACCTTCAGATTCTTCATGCACACTTCTTCAGATACGTATCTGAAGAAGTGTGCATGCACACGAAAGCTCATACCAAGAACAAACTTAGTTGGTCTCTAAGGTGCTACTGGAAGAATTTTTTTATTTTATTTTGTTTTGACTATGGCAGTCCAACACGGCTACCTACCTACCTGTTGTTGTTGTTGTTCAGTCGTTCAGTCGTGTCCGACTCTTCGTGACCCCATGGACCAGAGCACGCCAGGCACGCCTATCCTTCACTGCCTCCCGCAGTCTGGCCAAACTCATGTTAGTAGCTTCAAGAACACTGTCCAACCATCTCATCCTTTGTCGTCCCCTTCTCCTTGTGCCCTCCATCTTTCCCAACATCAGGGTCTTTTCCAGGGAGTCTTCTCTTCTCATGAGGTGGCCAAAGTACTGGAGCCTCAACTTCAGGATCTGTCCTTCTAGTGAGCACTCAGGGCCGATTTCCTTGAGAATGGATAGGTTTGATCTTCTTGCAGTCCATGGGACTCTCAAGAGTCTCCTCCAGCACCATAATTCAAAAGCATCAATTCTTCGGCGATCAGCCTTCTTGATGGTCCAGCTCTCACTTCCATACATTACTACTGGGAAAACCATAGCTTTAACTATACGGACCTTTGTTGGCAAGGTGATGTCTTTGCTTTTTAAGATGCTGTCTAGGTTTGTCATTGCTTTTCTCCCAAGAAGCAGGCGTCTTCTAATTTCGTGACTGCTGTCACCATCTGCAGTGATCATGGAACCCAAGAAAGTGAAATCTCTCACTGCCTCCATTTCTTCCCCTTCTATTTGCCAGGAGGTGATGGGACCGGTGGCCATGATCTTAGTTTTTTTGATGTTGAGCTTCAGACCATATTTTGCGCTTTCCTCTTTCACCCTCATTAAAAGGTTCTTCAATTCCTCCTCACTTTCTGCCATCAAGGTTGTATCATCAGCATATCTGAGGTTGTTGATATTTTTTCCGGCAATCTTAATTCCGGTTTGGGATTCATCCAGCCCAGCCTTTCGCATGATGAAAGTTACCTACCTGTAACTCTGCCTAATCATTATAGTCAAATTAGCAAAATGTTCATTATACAAAATTATGATGGAGAGATTTGCAATATATGTCTGCACACATAATCACTTTTTCCATGTTTTGGTACCATTTGTGTTCTGGACTACCATGTCAAATCACTATAAGCAGTAAAGACAACAAAGGGAGACACATGCATAAATGTTGGGTTGATATACATGGCAGAAACTAGTATTTATCCTATAATAAATACCCACAAGTATTTTACTTTGCATTGCACCTCTCTTGGCAGGCTGTTCCGTATCTTGGGTGCTTATGTGGATAACTGGTTTTAAAATGGGGCTGGATAAGGACAGAATGTATGTGATAAACTTAGACGATAGTACCCAAACTCCTAATGCAATAATATTTATTCTGAAGTATGAAGTATGCTTAACCTACTAAGTATCAGGTACTTCCAAGTTTTGTGAAACAGAAACAACATGGAGAAACACCTTGTGCAACTATATTTGCAAATTATTAGGTCACTGTAAGATGATTCGTCGGATAATGCTGTTTGACAAAAATATATATAAGAACCAATTTTTAAAAATAGTATCTGGTATCTATTTCATAATGGATATTTAGCAATCTCTTAGCAGTTCTATTGAAGTAAGACGGCAACCAAAGGCACAGAATGCAAATAGTGGTGCTGAGTCTAAGACACTTATACTAAATGGTCCTCCCAAAATGAAAACTAGTCAATCAGAAATATTACTTAATTTGTTTGCCCTTTAAATACCATTAAATACTGTGATACTTCATTTGCAGTCTACATTTATTTCACTGCCAGAACATGCTTTTTTATCTACATTAAACTGAAGCTGTTTGTCTTTTAAAAACAAAAACAGAACATACTACAAGAAACTATGACTTCAGGTGTGTCAAGGTTTCAACACATTTTTATTCTACAACAGATTAAAATTTGCAAGAAGGGGGTTCTCATTTTGGTCTCCATACATTATTTTAACAGAAGGCTGTCCATTTTCTTCCGACTATCTGCTTCCTCAGTGAGGGCAATGGTTTGATTCAAATATGTCAAGGAACCCAGCTGAGTTGAGATTACTTCCATTAAGACAGCAAAAGAAGGGGGGAAAGGAATGACATCTGACTATAGCCTCAGAGAACATTATCAAATAATATTTCCTTAACATGCTCTAATAGATTTGGGAAGAGAAAAGAATTTGAATTGCAAATTAATTCTTTATCAGTTGTCACAAATTCCCCACGTCTTTAAAATTAAGAACCATGATATAAACGACACAACCTTTTCTAATCCCTTTCCATATAGACTTCAATAAGAAATAATAATAAATATTTAAATGACATAGAGGTAAAGTTTTTATAAAACCTGTTATATTATTACAAGAGTCATAAACCAGGATAACTACAAATCAGGATAAATACAATACAGTGGACGCTTGGGTTGCAGACATAATCCGTGACGGAGGCACGTCCGCAACCCGCAGCGTTCGTATCACGCAGCGGTGCGTCTGTGCACGCGAGTGACGTAATGCAGCACTTCTGCGCATGCGCCGAAACCCAGAAGTAACCCGTTCCGGTACTTCCGGGTTCGCGTGGAGCGCAACCTGAAAAGACAATAACCTACAGCGATCGTAACATGAGGTATGACTGTACCATCACCTATATTTCTCAGTGATTTACACAATAAAGGAGAAGGGGGTGGATGACTCTACAGAATATGTTGCAATATACTTTTAAAGGTCTAGTTATCATTTGATTGTCCTGCAGGCATCTCAAGCCTGTAAGGTGCTGGGAGACTTAAATCAAAGACTTTGGCAAAAGGGCTTAGGTGCTTTACACCAAGGCAATTTGCTGGTCTAATCTCTGTCGTTCAGTAGGGTTGCTGTGCTAGAAATTTGTTACCAAGGAAGCACACTCCTCTTCTCATTTTAAGTATGCCACTTGTTTTCAAAGGATGGTTCCTCCTCCTACGCAAGTGGGGTGAGACCCCCAGAACATGCAGGTGCCTTTCTCCATGCTCTGCGTCTAGTGCAATCAAGTCATTTGGACACACCTGTTGATTGACAACCTGCATCCGTGGAGAGGGATAGCTCTGTGCCTGGCACACTACAGAACCCACTGTTAAACATATTAGCACCCATAAAGGTTTGTAATGTCTATCACAGTGCAAAGAGCGGAAATCTACTAGGGATCCAAATACCCTTCGAAGTATTCTGTGTCAGGAAAACCCCACCCTGGCATAACGACATATTCAAGTCTAGGAGTTTGATTCAGTCTTGCTCAGCTTTGCTTGCAACCTTGCTCCTGTACCACTACAGTTTCTTCCTCTCCCCATTTTAATCATCCCCACGTCAATTTTTATAGCTCATTTGTTAGGGCTCCATGAGCTCCATTCCCCTCTTCGTAGCCTTTCCCCTACGGCAGTGGTGGCCAAACTCGGCCCTCCAGATGTTTTGAGACTACAATTCCCATCATCCCTGACCACTGGTCCTGATAGCTAAGGATTATGGGAGTTGTAGTCCCAAAACATCTGGAGGGCTGAGTTTGGCCACCACTGCCCTAAGGCATTTCCATACCACATGGGGCTTAAGGAAAACTACAGAGGCTTAACCACTGGTCCCCTTCCATCACAACATTTCCCCTGGATGCTCACAGAGAAGGGGGGAGGGGGGAGGGAGAACAAGTTCTAAAAGTGCGACAGTGCTTTATCTTGGCCAACATGCTTCAAGATTAATTCATGTTGGGCAACACATCTTACCAGTCTATTTGCTTTTCTGTACCTTTCTCCTTTGCCAAATCCTCAAAAATGAATGAGGAACAACCTAAGCAACCCCAGTGTTCTGGTGCCAAGGGGATTCTCCTGATTTAAACAGAATCCTGAAAAGTCTTCTACTATTCCCTTTGCATTTAAAAAAGTGGTTTCTCAACTCAGGATTCCCCCTGCCCTCTAGTTCCATCTCTTTTCTTGCTTCTCTAACTTCTCTCTTGGCCATACAATGCCAAGTTGTAAGCCTGACTGTGAGGTAGGGTGGGCAAGAACCCAAACCACAGACTTCTTCTGTTGTCCAGTGGCCCTGTTTTAGAAATGACTAGGACAGACACATTATTATTGGTAATTAGTGAAGATAATCACTATACATTTAACATGATCTGCTAATCCAGGCCTTTGTGCGAAAGCATTTGCAAGTTAAATTGAACTGCACAGAAAGAATCAGAACATGCTAGGAACGAAACTGACATTTTAGCAGTTTGCAGGAAATGAATGAATGAAAGAATGAATGAATGAAAATACTGAAATATTTAAACTCATTTTATTGGCTTTATTTTTGAGTATGGGATAAAGGAAATGACTGTGATAAGCTAAGAGAAGAGCTGGAATCTGAATATTGGATTTTCAAATAAACACAGATGTTAAGAATCCATTGCCAACCATGCTTTGGTATAGCCTCTGGACAAATGCCAATTCAATCAGCTTTCACTCTAAAGAGACTGAACAAACCCTTTGTGAAATATAAAATTCTGTCTAAACTTGAATATTGCAGATAAGAACGCTGATAATTATCTTTGTCCCACCAGACTGAAAAAAACAGAATAGGCAAAAAGACACTTTAAAAAACAGTCAGTTTAAAATAGTGAAAATAACCTTTCAAACTACACCCTTGCCCAATTAAATATTGCGTTTTGAAATATTGCAGACAAATTTTCAAATGACTAGTTTTCCCAATTAAAGGCTGTGGGCGGGATCCAAAGACCTCTGTGGGGAAGAAACCCAATCCCCCGCAAACATACAGCATCACCCTGTGCCACATCACATGAGCCTCTGAAGGATCCTGCCACCACCGCCATTTTTAGAAGAGGCTTTTCAGGAGTATGGGGCTCCAACAGGAAGAGGACCCGTAACAACCCCAGAGTGTGCAGCCCACTGGGATCTGGACTGTTTCCTTTTCACTATGCTTTTTATGGGATAAACAGAGGAGCAAAAAAAAAGAAATTGTACAGCAACTTCAAACTGAAAATGGACAAACTGTACACACTTCCACAATCTATCTGAAATGAATTTTAAACTATAACCAAAGTCAGAAGAGCTAAGGTACTTTTCCAGAGGAGTTCTGCGTACCCAGAAAGATGGCATTCTCTTTCAACAACAATACATGCATGTTATTATTTCCTTCACCAACAGAAAATCTATTTTTATGATTCAGGCAGACTTAAATACTGCACATCCCATATACTATTTGGTGGGAATGCAATAGCTGACAGCAGCTATATAAAAGTGGCATCCAGCGTTAATCATAATCATAGGTAAGTATTTCTCGCCTCACTTTCTAGAGCCATTTCCAGGTCATCTAAAACAAGGAACAAAGGGGAAGGATGAAACCATTTTGTATGCCACATAGGCTCTCCGGTAAAATGTATAAAGGATCTATGTTACAGTAAAAACAGATATCTTGTCACCCTGCACAATTTGCAAGAATTTATAGAAGCACTCCTATCTGACAACCAGACACCTCTTCCCTACCTCAATGGCATATAGAAAGAAAGAACTAGAGATGGAGTTTGACCAAGAGAAAATGAAATTCTGCTCGTAAGTTTGCATGGTCGTGTGAAACTTTATATTGCTGTCATTTCTGATTAATTCCAATAGCTAACCAAGTTCCACACTGTGTCCAATTGCTGTATTTCTTCTATCTTATATTCCTCCTTGGATCCAAACATAAACAGACCTTCATATGAGATTTTTTTTAAAAAAAAGAAATCCTGCTTTATTTTGTAGATAACAAAACTATTTACACTTTCTTTTCTGTGGTCTTATTACAGTTTAACAGGTCACACAGAAACCTACCAGAACAGAGTAGTATTAGGACTGTTTCAGAAGAGGTAGTGGGGAATGATTGGAGGGGGGATGGAAACTACAAAATTAATCAGCTAGTATAAGGTAAAGGTAAAGGTACCCCTGACCGTTAGGTCAAGTCGCGGATGACTCTGGGGTTGCACGCTCATCTTGCTCTATAGGCCGAGGGAGCCAGCGTTTGTCCGCAGACAGCTGCCGGGTCATGTGGCCAGCATGACTAAGTTGCTTCTGGCAAACCAGAGCAGCGCACAGAAACGCTGTTTACCTTCCCGCCAGAGTGGTACCTATTTATCTACTTGCACTTTGACGTGCTTTCGAACTGCTAGGTTGGCAGGAGCAGGGACCGAGCAACGGGAGCTCACCCCGTTGTGGGGATTCGAACCGCCGACCTTCTGATCGGCAAGCCCTGGGCGCTGTGGTTTGTGAACGTATTTCACCACAAACTAGTGATGCAGACTAACGCTGGGACAGCACTGCACAGTTAACTTGGGAAGGAAATCCAAATAATATCTTCCAAAAATCAAAATTTTGCAGAAGAAAAAGCACGTAAGTAGAAAGAAGAAAGAAAAGATTGGCAATGGCATGCAATGCAAGCAACTAAATGAGCATAGGCCAATTTCTTTCTTCTGCAGAATGACTATGCCAGTTCTGAAGCATGAGTCTCTCTCGCTCTCTCTCTTTCGTGTGTGTGTGTGATAGCACTACAACCCCAGAGGAGTTAACTATAGCGTAACAAATACTCCAACAGCATCT
The DNA here is from genome assembly GCF_009819535.1 of Lacerta agilis. Taxonomy (NCBI): domain Eukaryota; kingdom Metazoa; phylum Chordata; class Lepidosauria; order Squamata; family Lacertidae; genus Lacerta; species Lacerta agilis. Next base: position 7,557,352 of record NC_046327.1, on the reverse strand, counting down.
GACTGTATGATTAACATAAAAATAATGTAGAATATATGGAAGTTTGTTGCAACTTTCAGCAAATAAATCGTGATAAAAGTTCTTTATTTATAGCATTAAAATCTGGACTGGTCACCAGTTTCTCACTGAACTTAAGACACCACTCCTACAGATAACAACTTCATAAAGCTTCATTGTGCTGTTAAGGAGTAGTAATTATGTTCACCTGAATGCTCACTGCTTTTTCATCATCAGGTTTGTACACAATATTCTGTTCTTATTTTTACGCAACATCCTTATAGCATAAGGTGCGCACAATATTAGAGAAAACAAATTAAAGTGATTGCCTGCAAATGCGTGAAGTTCTATTGCCCTCTGCTGATGAATGGGTAAAACTGGATATGAGAGCAGAGCATAGACACTAATAGACATGTTCTGAATATCTCTCCTCATATATGGCATTGTAAGAAAATTCAAGTATCTGCTCCTCTAAGATAATTCTAGTGATATCCAAGTGTCAGCTCTGTTTTATAAAGGATTATTACAAAATACAATACTACAAAGGAGATAAGAATAAAGAGTAAATATGCAATTTTAGATTTTTCTGCTCTGTGGGTTAGAAAATATACCGATCAAATTTAATTCTAAACCAAAATGTAGTTGCTCTGCAGAAGCCTCCTTTGACATAACAAAAAACTGTTCAGCTATTACAGCAGGATTTCCCCCTTTAAGGTATATTTGCACACACCCCTAAAGGGGGGGGGTCAGCTGAAAGGAATGAGATAGCAAAATGATGTGTTATTTAAATTGTGGGCTTGAAAAAGATTTAGGACAACCTAGGAAGATATTCAGTAAATTGCACAATTTCTTACAATGCAGAATACAACTTTAGCAGTGTGCTCTCTCTCTCTCTCTCTCTCTCTCTCACACACACACACACACACACACACACATGAATCTCCAGTCTTATTTTGATTGTATCAGACTGTAACCTACACAGCCCTTATGTTTAAATAATATTCAGCCCTTTATTCATATGGGGTTTTTCCTGCTCATTTACAATTTTGTATAATAAATGCAAACTTGGTTCTCATTTATAGCGCATCAGCCACGTGTCATCCTTCATAGATACTATGTTTTCCCAAGACTCAAATGGGGGGGGGGAACCCACTTTTATTCAGATAGTGCACCCATTGTCATTACTGTGAGAGATATTGTTATCAGGTATTGCTACTATTGCTGCTACTATAGCTCCCACTATAACAAGTGCCATTTTGTGTCATTTCAAACACTGCTGAAGCAAACATCAGCAAGTGAATTTCTTCTCCCACTCATCGCATGAAACATTGTCTTGCCTGGAGAAGGTAGGCTTGCTGCACCTACAGCAGGCATGTCTACAGTCTGGCCCGGGGGCCCGATTCTAAAACAAGGTCAGCAACTTCAAACCTAAAACAAGGTCAACAACTTAAATCTTAAACAAAGCTCAACAACTTTGGCCCTCATGCATGTTCACATCATCAAATCTGGCCCAGCTTTTAGTGATCAAGACTGTAAGGGAAGTGGCTATTGCTTCATCACTTTTATAGGAATTTCCCTTACAATAAAGAAGAGGAAATGTTTAAGCACAAGAAAAGATTGTAGCTAAGTATTATTACCTGTCAGGTAAGAGGACCTCCATAAATACACGTTTTGTCCACATAAGCATTCCTGACCTCCCTCACATAGACATTCATAATGTGTGAACTGGAAATCAAGGATGCAAACAGCAGCAGCTCCTATGATTGTATGTTTTGTTCCAATGGTAAGATGCTGAGACAGGCCTTTAGGGTAGATGTCAGGGAACTGATGTTGTCTGGCAGCAGAAAGCAGGTTCTGTGAACTTCGGGACATGGGAGAACTCTCAAGTTATATCCGAAATGGCTAGAGTACAGGTCTTTGAATTAGTGGTGCTGGTCTGCTAACTATTCAACAACATGAACCATCACCTCTGGTGTCACTTGGAGGGCTTCCCAGAGCACATTCTGTATTTGCAGTCAGGAGCATTCAGAGGAGGGGGAGACCTGAGCAGTTGGCAAGGTGGCAGAGCTTTCAGAATCTGTTTCCTTGTGTATGTATTGTAAGTTTCCACTTTCAGGCAAGCATTAAGACCTCTGTCTGAGACTGCTTAGTAGAATGTAGAGTGCCTGAGGTAAATTCCTGCTATTATGTACAGTGGTACCTCTAGTTACGTACTTAATTCGTTCCGGAGGTCCGTTCTTAACCTGAAACTGTTCTTAACCTGAAGCACCACTTTAGCTAATGGGACCTCCCGCTGCCGCTGCGCCGCCAGAGCATGATTTCTGTTCTTATCCTGAAGCAAAGTTCTTAACCTGAAGTGTTATTTCTGGGTTAGCGGAGTCTGTAACCTGAAGCGTATGTAACCTGAAGCGTATGTAACCTGAAGCATATGTAACCCGAGGTACCACTGTATCTGTTTTAGTCCCACTTCCAGAACCACTAATTGAGCTTTCCTTGGACTGAGACATAAGAGATATTTACTTTTTTTCATTAAATGTTGGGGTTCTGAACTACATTGTCTTGCTTGCAGAATTATTATTATTATTATTATTATTATTATTATTACTACTACTACTACTACTACTACTACCACTTCTTTAAGGAGCCTTTATATATTGTAGAGCTGGAGAACTGCCAACCTGTGGGCCAATCTTGCCAGTACTGAGATAGATGGGGGAAGAGCATATTTTAGCACAATTAGTATGTTATGTTCATTGCACCAGGTCACAGAAATAAAAGACAGGTCAAATATTTGTAGTCCTGCTTCCTTCAGTATCTCCCACCCACCCACATTATTAAAAACTCAGTTTTAAAAATCTGATTAAAATACCCAAACAGTATTTGGCAGATAATCTACAAGGCAATCTGTATTATGTGGAATATAATCCAGAAGGAATAAGTATACTGGGGGGGGGTAGCCCACAGATGTAATAATCATGTGCTTAACTGAGACCAAACATTTATGTTGGTGAAGAAATAAAATGAGACTATTTGCCAAAAATAGTGTGTTTATAAGAGAGAAATTTGAACAGTGAGCATTGTCACATAGCGGCAGTGAATATAAATGAAGAGTGACAATTAAATCTTACATTGATTAATTCTATTCTTAGGTCTCTTAGCACATACCAGAGGTGCAATTAAATAATTAAATAATTTAAAAGCCACCTTTGTCTATTTTATCTAGTACAGGATGAAGTAACTGCACATTTTTAAATGCATTTTTCAACATTCTCCCCCTTGCTCCCCAATGGTCTACGGATTTCATTTCCAAGGAAATTTCGCATTGTAACAGTTATCACCATTCTAGCCAGGTGAAGGTCCAAAACAAGCTGTTACAAGTGGGGATGGGGAACCTTCGGCCCTCTAGACATGCAGTTGCCATCAGCGCCAGCCAGCAGGGTGAATGTTCAGAGATGGTTGGAGTTGGAGTTCAGCAACAAGCTTAAAAGTAAGCCCCACTTAAAACAGTGAAACTTACTTAGGAGTAAATATGCATATGTTTGCACTATAAAATGCTATACCTGTGTACATAGGTCCATAGGTCTGGTTAAGTACATTTCTCTAGGGATAGAGGTCCCAGAGAAAGGTTGCAACAAACCATGGTTTGGATACGGAGAGACATGCCCAATGGAATTCTTTCTTTCTTTTCCCTTTAAGTGTCAGAACTTCATCAGCCACATCACAAACTACTTTTACCTCTCAGTTTCAACTGACCAATCTCATCATGCAGCATGAGGGAGGCTGGTATTTGAGAAATAACTCTGAAGGTCCCTTGGAAATATGTAACTAGTTGTATGTATCTTTGAATCGAGGCCCATGAAAGCTAAGCGCACAAAGGCATATCACAGCGGCAGTGTAAACTCGGTACACAGCAAGCACATCTGATGTTCAAAGTCTGTTTTGTACCAATGAAAAGTTCATTGGTGCATTTACAGAAACGAAACACAAGACCAAGAAAAAAGCTCAACAAAAGTGCAAGCCTGAACAAGAGGATTCATACAAAGCACAGGAGAGTTGAAAGAGAGTTCCACATTGATGAAGACAGGTTGAAAACTAAGTCCAATGGTGGTGGTGATGCAAAAAAAAAAAAAAAAATACAGATTGAGAACAGTAATTTGCCTTCATCCACAAAGTGGAGCTCAAATTCCCTGTGGTCATTGAGATTTTTATTTTATCATTATTATTATTATTATTATTATTATTATTATTATTATTATTATTATTATTATTATTAAATTTGTATGCCACCCAATATGTGTAGATTTCAGAGCAGTTCACAACACAAAATCACTGTATAAAAAATACAAAATACATAAGAAAAACAACCCAATAATCCACAGAGAATGCAGGTTCTCCAAGTCTAATAAAAGAAGATTATGGGGATTCACACTTTAAATGTCACACATTCTAAATTCTGAGAATCACAGTTTCTCATTTCACATTCCAAGAAAAGAGTTGCAAACTAAGAATACAAACATGTCTACGGCTCCATCTGGCAAGTCTACAATAATTCCAAACTTGTTTGTCTGTCTGGAAATTAAGCTAAATAGCAGACTGAACAAAATATGCACTTAAAATTACAGTATATTACAGGAGAGGGAGAAATGACAAATCCCAAATGCGTATATTTCTGCAAGAGATTCTGTTTATATTCTTGCTTAATAATAATAATGGAATTAGACAGAAGGCTACCAAACCACATTTTGGATACTGTACAAAAAATACAGTTCTCAAAGGCAATTGGTAATGGCTCCCTACCAGGTTAGAGAGCTAGAGAGCCACTGCAATTTCAGTATGACTACTTAACAATTAGCATTACAAGAGATCCAAATTTCTGAGAATGCTTCAAATCACAAAAGATATGAAAATATGTTACCTTTTTACTTATTTATTTATTTTATTGAGACCAGATTGAGAAGTAGCACTCTAGCTTTCTTCTAAAAGTATCAGTTACAAGTGCTTCCAGTTGAAAATTGTGCAGATTTGGCTCTTTAATGCAACATATGGTTGTAGTGTTGTGGTATCTTTCTCTGCAGAACTCAACTATTACAGGATATATTGACAAGATAAGAAACAACTGTTTGGATTTCTCCTTTTCAGCAATCTGGCCAAATGAAATTGCTGAATGCACTGAACTGACTTCCCTCTTTTCTATTCTTAATGTCCCTCTTCGTCTTGGCATTGAGGATGAATGGATGTTAGGGATTAGGGGAAATATGTAAAGCAATCCATCTGCCTATTCTGCTGTGAGCACCGCTAAAAAAAAAACCAAAAAACCTTTTGCAGTTACAAGCTGTTTCTGCCAGAAAGTTGCATGTGAAGGTAGAGGCATTACTATTTCTCCCTAAAGGATTTTTTTTTTTTAAAGTACATCTGGTGTGAGGATATTCATGTTATCATACGTAAAACTGGCTTGTTTTTACAGGTTTTGTTTTGGCTTGTCTTTGACCAAATTGCCACCATGTTGATTTGCAGCTATACTTTTGCAGGCAGCATTTAAGTATACGACACACAGAATGAAAGTTTTCTTTCGTATTCTACTAGTGTCATATTCCATCTGCCACTTCACACGTCATACTTGATGAAAAGTATAGGCACAAACATTTGACCTGCTTTCAATAGGCGCTTATCACCAGGAGCACATTTATGCAGGGTTATTGTTGATGAATTAGCAGCCACCACATCCCTTCCTGCCTGGCAGTCCCACTCCTAATGATTATTACAATCATGCATGGTGTTTAATTTTCATTAAACAGACGAGTGAAGTCTCTGGTGATAAGTGACAAACAAGATCCTGAAGGATTGGCACTATGAAAATTTCCACTAGAGACAAACATCATTTTTTCTTGAGGGGATATAATAAAAAAGATTCATTGTGCTACATAAAATAAAAATGCAAGGGGAAACTTTAAAATTATTATTAGCCAAACCTTTGTTTGTATTTATACATACACACATGCCACATGTTCTTGTTCATTGTTGGAATTAAGAAAAACAGTCATGTGGCAAGGTGAACACAACACCCAATGACAACCTTAGGCAATAATGCTTTCTTTGTGTGACGTATTTTATTTTCAAGAAAAATATAAACATGAACATCGTCATTATCAATACAATTGCTTCCCCTCCTTTCCCCCTCTCCCAAAACTGAAGACCAATGCATGAAATTTCCCCATAAATCTATATGCATAGTTGGTGGGGGCCAGTCATTAGGACGTTCACTCGAATATTTCGCAAAGGAGTGAATATTTCAACAAAAATTTCCATATTGGGTATGTCATTCAGGGTGCATTACTCTCTTTAGTTAGTTTATCTGAAAAAGTGATTGTCCATACATTCTGTTTCCATTGTGCGAGGTGTATGTAATCAAGTCCTTTCCATTTTTTTGCTATAAGTAATTGTGCCACAACCAAAAGAAAAGTGACAAGTTCCTTGTATAATAATTTGGGTACCTCTAAAGATTGTTAATAAAACTAGGCATTGATTACATTGTACATGGATTACATTGTACATCTTCCGTCTCAGTGTATCTGAAGAACTGTGCATGCACACTAAAGTTCATACCAAGAACAAACTTAGTTGGTCTCTAAGGTGCTACTGGAAGAAATTTTTTATTTTGTTTTGTTTTGACTATGGCAGACCAACACGGCTACCTACCTGTAATTGTACATCCTGGTTTGAGTCAATCACCCATCTACTACCCTCCTGAGAAAAAACCCACCCCAGCCTCCCACTGTATATAAGGGTCTGGTGGCTTCTGTTTCAGTGTATCTAAAGATGTGTCCATGCACACGAAAGCTCATACCAAGAACAAACTTAGTTGGTCTCTAAGGTGTTACTAGACAATTTTTATTTTATTTTTTTTATATTTCGACTGCGTCAGACCAACACGGCTACCTACCTGAATCTAGAATCCTGGTTTGTGATTTTGCTTATTTCTTTAAATGCCCTTTCCCCAAATGGCTGCATTAATTGACATGTCCACCCAGCGGCGTAGGGAGCCGCTTTGCCGCCGAGTTTTTAGGCTGCAGCGCGTGAGCAGCAGCCGCTGTGCTACTGTTCACACGTTGTAGCCTTTTAAAAGTTTCCGCGCCGCCGGTGCCGATCGCAAGGGCGGAGCCCGCCCCCAGAATGTCACCTCCCCCAGGGCAGTACCCGGGATGGACCGCCCCCACCCCCCTTGCTCCACCCCTGTGTCCACCACATATGAAAAGTCATGTTGAGTACCTTGCACCCTCTCCAACATGCTGAACAGGATGCTTTATATAGCTGAGTTTTACAGGTGTCATATATTAATAATTTTCTTTTAGTGGATACATGCTAGTTGATGTTGATTTTAGAGTTTTTTGTCCATAAGTTCTTCCAATCTGCTTCCTCATTTTTTATGCCTAGGTCCTTTTCCCAACTTTGTTTAATAGCTGAGCAATGTCCAATGGCGAGATCAGTGAGTATTTTACATAAAATAGATAATTTTTGTTGGGTGTCCAGTCATGTTTATAATCAACCTTTCCAGTGGTGTCAGTAGTCTAATCGCTTGAGATTTAACTATTGGATTTGAGATGAAATGTATCACCAGATAAATTAATAGCCAGTTCACCCCACATCCCTCCATTCTTCCCATGACTTGCCCTGCTATGAGAGAAATGTCATTTTCATATCTGTGCAAGCCTTTTTCTTCCCATTCCATATCAATCAGTTTTCCATCTGGAGTGCAAAAGGAAGAGTACGACGTTAAGGGAATCAGCGGTGGTATAGGTGGTGTTAATTTCGATATCCAGGATCACCAGATCTTTAATTCTGCTTTTGCAAATGGGTTCGTTATCATATCTAAGAGATGGAAGTATAACTATTCCTATTCTCAAAAAAAAAAAATCATTCCAGTAGCACCTTAGAGACCAACTAAGTTTGTTCTTGGTATGAGCTTTCGTGTGCATGCACACTTCTTCAGATACACTGAAACAGAAGTCACCAGACCCTTATATATAGTGAGGGAGTGGAGAGGGGTATTACTCAGAAGGGTGGTGGGAATGGGTGATTGGTTGATAGGTGTGGAAAACCTGTTGACGACTGTTAACGTCTGCAATTGGTCTTACAGGAAAAAGCAAGGGGTGAGATGGCTAAAGATAGCTTTGTCATGTATAATGAGATAAGAATCCAATGTCTTTGTTCAGACCAGGTCTCTCCATGGTTTTAAGTTTGGTAATTAGTTGCAATTCAGCAACTTCTCTTTCCAGTCTATTTTTGAAATTCCTTTGTAGTAAGACAGCTACTTTGAGATCTTGTATAGAATGTCCTGGAAGACTGAAGTGTTCTCTTACTGGTTTCTCTGTCTTGTGATTCCTGGTGTCAGATTTATGTCTATTTATCCTTTGGCATAGGGTTTGGCCTGTTTGTCCAATATAGACCAACATGGCTACCTACCTGTAACTATTCCTGTTCTGCAGCTCTTACAAAGTTTTCATTAATTGCTCAGAGGGAAAAAATGAATGAATAGTTTTCTTTGCAGTGCAACCGTATGTGGTCATTCACAAGGGTGTAAAAGTGGTAACTATGCAATACTGGGAATCTATGAAGGCCAAACCTAACTGTTGATTCGAAACACAAACAAGCAAGCTCTGTGCTTGTGATTAGCACCAGTCTTATGCATATTTTTTCATTACCAAAGCAGATAATTTCTCTAGGCTATCCTGGAAGAGAGCACATAAGCAGATTTGCTGGGAGTGAACATGAAAAAGCAATGAAGGGTGATAGAACTCTCTTGTGGGTTGCAACCATGTAGATGTCATAGACATGCACATAGGATTTTCTGTCTGTATGCTGATAAGCAGATTGTGGCATACACACTGAGGACTGGCCATGAGGGAAAGGGGAGAAATATGCTGATTTCTGCCTGCACAGGGAAGGGTCATGTCCCATGCAATTATATAGCACATTTTTAGCGTTCAACGCACTTGACATACATTATTTAGAGAGAGCTTTCACAAACAGGCAGCATTAGAGATTTGAATTCGAAAGGCATAGTATCAGACCAGATGCAATCACTACGGAAGCCAAGAAACATTTAGAAATCTATACCATTTCAAAGATTTACTACAAAGATATTTTTAACTCACGTTGCCTATATATTTATCATAACTATAGTTAGAACTGCAACAAGACAACCAAATAACCGGAATGCACAAATGTCAAAAAGACATCAACGCTGCAGTATTTTTCCCCTATCACTTTTCCTAATATGCTCTAATGTACAGCACCCAGAAGATGTTAGATTGGCTCTTGTAGACTTTTAACAGTAAGGTTATAGGAATGTAGCTTATTTCAGGTATGTATCTGTTTAATTGAGCATCAAAGATTAGAATGTTATTGTGTATCAAATAAAACTTATATTTAATTAAACCATTTATTGCTATAAAAATCAGCAGCAGCTTGAACATTTGTTGCTGCTAGTATCACTCCTTTTAGTCTGCCAAATTTTCAGGCATAGCTATTTGTTTTACCTATTCAAATGTAAATGGAGATGGTACTACAAATACCATCTTTTCTTTGGATAACACAGGCAAGATGTGTTCTTTTTAAAACCTCAAGACAACATATTCTTTTTAAAGTCGGAGAAATTAGCATAGCAAATAATTTTCTTCCCTTTAGAGATAGTCCTAGGTGCTTGAGGCTGCAGTAGGAACAGAAAATATCTTCACAAATGTCTCCAAACAGTCAAGCTGAAAATCTAAGCCAAAGTTTCATTTAACAGTCTGTCAGTTTTTTGATGTGAAGCTAATGAATGCAGTGGCAAACAAATCCATCAAACCTAACATCAAAACAACTGCACTTCATCACACTAAAGGGGGGGAAATGAAATACAACCTGCAGGCCAGCACTTTGATCTAACCTACCCACACAACAAAGGTCTCTAAGCAGCTCCTGCTGCAGAATATGCATGAGTGATTATGGACTACATCTCACAAAAGAAGCTAATCATTTTTAGTTACCGTGATTTCAGTAGAAAAGACTGCCAAACATCTTGCTTTAGGTACTAGTCAGTTCAATATGGGATCGCCATGGGAGGGAAGGGCTATAATCTATAGCAATGTTTATGGACTCCTCCCTCTGTGATATATAAACATAATAAAAAGACAAGGACATGAGATTTGGGAGGAAAACACAGGATTTTTAAATTCTCTAGTTTGCAATGAACTAGAAACACCAAGGATGCAGTCCTGTAAACGAGTATCTGCATTTGTACCCGACTGCAATATGGGGTTAATTACTGTATGTGCACATATCTGCAACACATACAATTTGTCTCCTTTTAGATACGTTAAAATGATCGTAACAGATGTGACGTATATTGTTCTCTGTTTTGGTCCTTTCCAATAAAGGTCACCACATTTTGGTTCACTCAGTTCATCGGTATATAATATAAGATAAGGTGAGATAAGATAGTCTTTATTGTCATTGTCCCCTTGCGGGAACAATGAAATTACTCAGTTGCTCTATCCACTCAGATAAGGCACTCCACATAAATTTAAAATAACTACAAAACACTAATTAAAACAGTACAATACAATACAATATAACAAGTATTCCTCACACAGTGCAGAGACATAGGGGCAACCCAGCCAGATGGGCGGGGTAGAAATAATAAAATTATTATTATTTCCATTAATGTTAAGACTGGACCAGCACCACATCACCACCATGCAGCTTTATCTGTAAGCTACTGCTTACAGTGCCGAGGGCCTTCTGGCAGTTCCCTCACTGTGAAAAGCAAAGTTACAGGGAACCAGGCAGAGGGCCTTCTCGGTGGTGGCGCCCGCCCTGTGGAACGCCCTCCCATCAGATGTCAAGGAAATAAACAACTATCTGACTTTTTAGAAGACATCTGAAGGCAGCCCTGTTTAGGGAAGTTTTTAATGTTTGATGCTGTATTGTGTTTTTAACATTTGATTGGGAGCCGCCCAGAGTAGCTAGGGAAACCCAGCCAGATGGACGTAGTATAAATATTATTATTATTATTATTATTATTATTATTATTATTATTACATGCCTTGCTCTACACCTAAAAAAATTTGAACATCCATTTCTTTCTGTGGTTTTTAATTTCTCATCATTTTTCATGCTGTTTGCCAGTAGCTAAGACAGGGAATAGACTAGTGAGAACTGGAAGAGACAATGCTATCCCCAACTTTGTCACAATTCCTGTATTCAGGCACTAGGTGGCAGTGTTACCCATTCTGAAGGACAGGTGCCCATGGAAAACTGCTGCCTCAAAAAGTGAAAGCAAAGCACGTGGCTCTACTTCTTTGATGCCCATGTTATGTTGGGCACTGAACTGTTCATTGGGCACTGTTGTACATCACCCGCTGGTGTGCTGTGCAGTAAAAAAAAAAAAAGTGAAAGTAATTCAGGTTTGCCTCTTTTCCCAGGACACGCCCTCTTTTTCAGGGGTTAAATTTGTATCCGGGTAGATTTTTAAAACCTGTCAAAATGTATTTGGCTATACAGTACTTTCTGGATGATACATAAGACATAACTAGTGGGTTATGTTAGACTTGCTTTCCTCTTCTCCTGCCCCCCTCAGCAACGTTTCACAGCTTTGATAGCCTACATATAGTTGGGGTATTTAAAATGAGAATCGTCATACCATCCTCTTTTTTTGCTCTTCAAAATATGGCCAACCTAATGACTAATTCCAAGTATATTCTGATACTTGCATAAGAGCTTGTGCGATATTTTACCTATTACTGTATAGTGAATTCTTGCAGAACAGTTCTATTTTTCGTTTTGTTCCCAGATCTTTGGGTCATTTTACTGTACAAAGACAAAAAGCCATCCTATTACAAAGGACAATTTCAATATTAGGAAGTACCATACCAAAAAACAAGGAGGAGGAGGAGGAGGAGGAGGAGGAGGAGGAGGAGGAGGAGGAGGGGAACTTATTAGTTGTGCATCCCAATTTTTATTTTATTTGCCTTTCTTAAAATATGTAATGAAATTGAGATGGGGGGTTATTACTTTGTGGGGGTTTTGTTCTTGTTTTTATTAGGTCTTTTGTATTTTTGTCTTGTATTTTTATGTTGTGAACCGCTCTGAAATCTACAGATGAAGGGCAGTATACAAATGTAATAAATTATCGTTGCTGCTGCTGTTGTTGTTATTTTAGAACACCTTGCTTAAAAGTCCCAAACAGACTATGGGATTATTGTGGTATCAAAAATTAAAAATATTACACTTCTTCTTGAAAAGGAAAATCAGGTGCACTGGAAGACTATCATGTGTTCACTGTAATAGTGTAGAAGAATTCAATTGCAAGGTAAGGAATTTAAATTTGCAACCATCCGATAATTCCATCTTGAAAATAAGATCTACATGATGCATCTCTTAGGACAGAATTTGTATTTTTGCCCTAAAGTATATCAACTCCTCCCTGCACAAATGTTTCTACTGGCTTCAGCCAAAATTGACCAGGAGGAGAAATTCTATTTTATTTTACTTTATTTATTCCTTCTAGGACTGGCACGGGCTAAGATTTATCTTAATATTTAGCAATTATAAGAAAATATTGGGGGGGGGGGTGTCCTGATGTTCTATCACACATTTTTGACCCCAATTATTGGCATTTGGGAGAAAGACAAATCATGATTCATTATCAAGCTTCTTAGCAGATCACCTATTGACCTCTCAATTGCAATAGGAAATGGATCATTCACTTCTCTAGAAAGGTTTTACATAAATTTCATGAAAGTGTATTCACGCAATGATAAGAATTATATCCTCCTCCTCCTTCTTTTACCCTGCAAATCAACAGCACTTGAGAAATTTAATTAATTAGCTAATAAATAATGAAGACTGCAGGAATGGCAACAGTATAGCTTACATTATTTCAGTGACCATATCTGCAACATTTAAAGCTCCTAATAATATTGAGGGAGCTATGGGTCAGGAAACTTACGGGGCACAGGGTGTAGGAAGCAGCTGATTTGTCCATCTAGCCTGGGCTGACAGCAGCTCTCCAGGGTCTCGGGCAAATGTTTTTCCTATCACTTGCCACCTGACTATTTCCAGTTGCAGATGGCAGGGAATTAATCTGCATGCACTTGTCACTGCATGCACTTTGTTCCCTCTCAGGAAAGGCTGTGGGGTTGCTAAGTATAGTTAAAGACCATGAAAGGTCGCCTGTAACTTTGACAGTTCACAGAAGGGAGATTCTGCTAGCTGTGGTTTCCCATTCTTGCAGAACTGTGACTTGCTAACCCTAAGGAAGGGACGCGGGTGGTGCTGTGGTCTAAACCACAGAGCCTAGGGCTTGCCGATCAGAAGGTCCGCGGTTCGAATCCCCGCAACGGGGTGAGCTCCTGTTGCTCGGTCCCAGCTCCTGCCAACCTAGCAGTTTGAAAGCACGTCAAAGTGCAAGTAGATAAATAGGTACCGCTCTGGCGGGAAGGTAAACGGTGTTTCTGTGCACTGCTCTGGTTAGCCAGAAGCGGCGAAGAAGAAGAAGAAGAAGAAGAAGAAGAAGAAGAAGAAGAAGAAGAAGAAGAAGAAGAAGAGTTTGGATTTGATATCCCGCTTTTCACTACCCGAAGGAGTCTCAAAGCGGCTAACATTCTCCTTTCCCTTCCTCCCCCACAACAAACACTCTGTGAGGTGAGTGGGGCTGAGAGACTTCAAAGAAGTGTGACTAGCCCAAGGTCACCCAGCAGCTGCATGTGGAGGAGCGGAGACGCGAACCCGGTTCCCCAGATTACGAGTCTACCGCTCTTAACCACTACACCACACTGGCTCTCGTCATGCTGGCCACATGACCTGGAAGCTGTCTGAGAACAAACGCCGGCTCCCTCGGCCTATAAAACGAGATGAGCACTGCAACCCCAGAGACTGGACCTAACAGTCAGGGGTACCTTTACCTTTACCTTTTTAACCCTAAGGAAGCAAGGGGCTGGATTCTACATATTGGTTTGATTTAGCCAGCCAGTTCCTCAGTCACATTTCCTTTGCTGATATTTTATTCCTCAAGAACTGAACCAAGTGAGATGTTGTTGTTGTTGTTGTTGTTGTTGTTTCTATACTAAACTTCATCTGAGGATCACAGAGCAGTTTACAATAAAGAAACACAAAAAATGCACAACATAATAACTAACAAAAACAATATCCCCACCCAGCAGTTTAGAAGGCAATAGATTGTTTAATTGGTCAAAGGCCTGGGAGAAGAGGAATGTTTTTGCTTGCTGCCTAAAGATATATAACAAAGGCGCCAGGCGAGCCTCCCTGGGGAGAGCATCCCACAAGTGGGGAGCCACCACAGAAAAGGCCCATTCTCGTGTTGCTACCCTCCGGACCACTTGTGGAGAGGGCACACAAAGAAGGGCCTCGCCTCACATTATGATTGCAGGGTCTAGGTCAGTTTAATCATGGCTAAGGCAGGGTGATATATCGTCCAAAACCAGTTTGAAGTCCATATTGTGATGTAGGTTTCATAGTTTTTGACCTGGCAATATATAATGGTGTGTGTGTGTCTGTGTGCATGCACGCACTCTGGAAAAATCAATGTGGGGAAAACAGTCAAGGAACCCAATGCCTCTACATAGCGCCACCCCTATTTCAGACATTGTGATATAAATAATAATAATAATAAAATAAATAAACAACTTTTATTTATATCCCCCCCTCCCCAGCCGAAGTCGGGCTCAGGGCAGCTAAGATCAGATATATAACGGGTATAAAATCAAACAATAATTAAATTACCTCCTAAAAACAGGTCAAAATCAAATTAAAATCTAATTAGATGACTTTCCACAGGGTTAGGGTTGGGAACAGTAAGTGCTCATTGGCCCAACTGCTTACACTGATCTTATATGGGCCTGTGAGAATGCTGGGAGGCCTCTTTCATATTAGTTCTTATACAAAAAGAAAAGGGGAGTCAGGCTGAGCCCTGGCCAAAGGCCTGGCGGAACAACTCTCTCTTGCAGGCCCTGCGGAAAGATATCAAATCCTGCAGAGCCCTGATCTCTTGTGGCAGAGTGTTCCACCAGGCCGGGGCCAAGGCCGAAAAGGCCCTGGCCCTGGTCGAGGCCAGCCTAATCTCTCTGAAGCCCAGGATCTCCAAGGTGTTATAATTTGCAGGCCGTGGGGCATACCAGGAGAGGCAGTCCCATAGGTACGAGGGACCAGCACCTTAAACCTGATCCTGATCCTGAAACCTGATCCTGTACTCCACCAGGAGCCAGTACATCTGGTATAGCACTGGATGAATGTGATCCCACGGCAAAGACCCCGTAAGGAGTCTAGCTGTGGCATTCTGCACCCGCTGGAGTTTCTGGGTCAGTTTCGAGGGCAGCAATATTGTGATGTTTAGCTGGGGATATATCGCAATGTTGAAAACCAGTTATTGCCCAGACCTAATCAATGTTAGAGTTGAGAAAAGAGCTAGTTCTGACACAGGCAGGCGACTATAGCAGAAACATACAGATTCTCAAACTCCTGAGTACATAAGTTGGTATAAATGCTCAGCAAATGGATATACAAAATATTGTTTGAATTTGCAGGCTGAGATTCTACCAAATGGCTCTTTGAACAGCAGAAACAGATGCTCCGCCGGGGATCTCCCCATGCTCCTTAGCTGCTCATACTCAACTGCCAGAGGCAAACAGTATCAGGAAGCCAAAAGGTGCCTGAAAGAAAAGCTCCACCAAAGCCACTGAACAGCCCTTTGCCTGTCTCTCAGTTTGCCTGGGAATAAGTCAGCGGGTAGCGCCAATTTTGCTGGCATTCTAATGCTTGAATAATTCAGGTGGCCCCTGTTAAAATCCGGTTGCTGACCATGGATATACATCAAGCAAACAGATGACAGCTTAAAGTTGTGAATGGGTTTTGCAACACTGAATATGCAGAATGTTTCTTTTTCTACTGATGCAGTGGGGAATCTTGGCCAGGGAGAAACATACAAGCTTACTTCCAGCTTAAAGTAATGCTTTTTAATGGAATCACTTCTAAAGAAATCTTTATTTTATAAGAACGGGACGGGGGTAATCAAAGCAGTATGTAAACATTTATGTTCAGCAGTTTTAATGTCTGCATATAGCTCCTAGTTCAGCACAAATATTGCAGGCTCAGCACAAATTAAGAGAGACCCCAGCAAAACACATAAAGTAATTGTCACTGGTTCATCTGTTTTACTAACATTCACAAAATGCACTCGAGTAAAATGACTCCAAAATGTTGTCCACGGAAAGGCACAACTCTAGCCAACCAATATGGATATAAGCTCCATTAGGTAAATAATAAAATCC
This sequence comes from Lacerta agilis, assembly GCF_009819535.1. Lineage (NCBI taxonomy): Eukaryota > Metazoa > Chordata > Lepidosauria > Squamata > Lacertidae > Lacerta > Lacerta agilis. The sequence continues at coordinate 7,541,030 of NC_046327.1, read as the reverse complement.
ACAGAAGTCTGCGAAAATGTCCCATCTGCCCTTCTTTCACATCTTAAAATGTGATCTCATCAGTATGCTTATTGGCCTCTAACATAAAGCTCAGAAACAGAAGCTTTGCAACATGCATTCGTGGTGCAGACTGGAGTAGGATGAGTTAGTGGCATAGGGCAAATTATAGAATCATAGAGTTGGAAGGGACAACAAGGGTCATCTAGTCCAATCCCCTGCAATGCAGGAATCTCAGCTAAAGCATCCATGACAGACAGTCACAGGTTAGTTGTACCTCAACACTGTCAAATGTGCAACTGCAGGCAGATGGGTATGAATGGAGGAAAGCAAACAGAAGAGATGCCCACCCTCCAGTTCAATAGCTTTCAAACTGTGTTCTAGGAAACCCTGAGGTGCAGCAATAAGATCTACAGTATAATAGTGGACAAGCTTCCTTGAAAGAAAGGTTACATACCACTGCTGCTCTTTCCTGCAATGCAAGGCTCCAGGGAAACAGTGGGGGGTAGTCTAGCATTCATTATCTGCTTATGTGAGGCAGTGGGTAGCCCCATCAACAACCTGCCTGAAGCAAGTAGAATACTTCTAGAATATGAGTGTCTGAAATTATCAAACATTTATACAAGTGCCGAAACCTCTTGGTCTCACACAGCAACATGGTTCCGTTCTCTTACAATAACGTACGAATTTCCTCAAAAAAAAATATGTTTACTATCAAGTGTAATACAGGAAAAAGTAGTAGTGAACAATTACTTGAAAACAAAGCAAAACAACACATCTAACAATGTCTGGTAGATGACAGCCACACAAAACATTGCACCAGAGCAATAAAAGAGGAATGGCAAATAAGGAATGGAATACTCAAGGATATGCAGTCATCAATTGCCTGCACCTCCAAATCAGGTCCCACCAGATTGCTAAGTGCAACACACACACACACACCGGTCTACTGTGCTACTCTGCTCTGTTCACATATGTAACGAACAGCCACCACATATGTCAGCAGTTGGGTTATTATCACAGCTCTCAGCAGCACGTCCCCAATAAGTGTTGCTTTGTTTCATTGCATAGTTTTTGGTTTTTCCAAGTAGCAAAACTAGTGTTGTAGTCCTTCCTAGCCCCCAGAATCTGGGCAACCGAAAGTGCCATCTGGGGTGCCATCTGTTGTAAACAAAATCTGCCCTTTTCCCCTTATGGGCTATCCAAGAGCCCGTAGAGAGTCCTTAAGTGGGTTCCCTATTGGTAAGAGAAAATTACAGAGGCCAACCAGAGAACATTGAGAAGCAAAGCAGCTAGTAAGCCTGATCTTTATTAAACTGTTGCAACAGGATCCCCACTCACCACAAGCAGGAGAGAAGAGGAACCCAGAACAAAGGTGTGCCATCCCTTATATAGACTTTTTAAATTGCCCAACCTCAAACTCAAGACCACCCCCAGAAACATCATACATACGTCACAGAAGGGGTGGACTGCAACAGAAATCTGAGTGCGTTGTTTTTATCTTGTCTGCCTGGTTACCTGATTGGATTACCAGGGCATCCTGGTCACTCTTTTGTTATGATAACTACTCAATTCCTGAATCCAGATCACAAGTCACAGGCTCACCCTATTCATATCTTAAATGTGCCCTTAGACAGGATTTGTGAGCAAAGAGACAATGGAGATGCTCCCCATTTCCTTTGACCTTGCAGTGAAATATCTGAGGTCATTTGGGAGAAACAAAATGGTTTCAGGACTTTTTCTGTGGGGTTTCAGACATGTGGTTTATACATTTATGAATATTTATTTTAAATATTTAAGAGCTTAAAATTCTTATAACACTAACATGGGAGGAGAGCAAAGGTAGTTCATAACCTGTTGCTGTTGTTGTTTAGAAACATGTTAATCTATCAGCCCCCCAAACAATTACTCTAATTCACTGTTAAGGTAATGCTCCTGACAGGCACCATCTGACAAAATACTATGATTAAGGGTGTGGAAATATCCAAGATATAGAGTATACCTCTCTGCTCTATGCAGATAACAGGATATTGACATTAATAAAACATAATAATCATGTTACAGGTAGGTAGCCGTGTTGGTCTGCCATAGTCAAAACAAAATAAAAAAAAAATTTACTTCCAGTAGCACCTTAGAGACCAACTAAGTTTGTTCTTGGTATGAGCTTTCTTGTGTATCTGAAGAAGTGTGCATGCACACGAAAGCTCATACCAAAAACGAACTTAGTTGGTCTCTAAGGTGCTACTGGAAGGATTTTTTTTTTTGACATAATAATCATGTAAGCTAACTTCCACAATCATACACACCAAGTAGGAATTGCATTGAAGACATACAGAGGCCACCAGATTTTATTATGGGGCTGACTCTGACCAGCACCCAATAGTGAGACCTCCCATGAGGGAATCGAAACCAAGTTTAAATCAAACAGGAGAGCAGACTAGGTGCCTGCAAGAGTGCTGGGCAACCAGATAGCAAGTAAGGAGAAGGAAAATGTACAGGCCTCAATGCAAGGAATACAGACCAATCCTCCAACTAGCTTTGAGCTAGTTGCTAGAACTTTAAACCAAAGCCACTTCTGGGAACAGCACCTATTAAAAGTTTCTGTAAGGAGACTAAATTCCTGCCTCAAGCACCAGGTGGCACTAATCCTACCTGGGTTTGGCAGAACAGCATGGAAGATGTGATGTTCTCACAACCGGGAAATTTAGTATACCAAAGCATAAAGAAAAGAATGACAAAGAGAAAAACCGAAGTACTTGGCTATCATTTGTTCACAGTCAGTGGCAATGAAACCATGCATTTTGTGATTTTAAAATCTCCGTAACAGCATATCATGCTGGTATTTATAATTCACAAGTCCCTTTTTAAAAAAAAACATATTCTAATGGATAGCTTTGGTATTAATTATGTAATCTGACTTACCAACTTAGCTACTTTTCCATAGTCAATCCACCTGATTGTTGCAAAGTTCGTTGACTCGGCACAGTTGAAACCATGATTAAATCCCGCATGGTATCCATATGGGAAAGTGATCATAAACTCTCCTGCCTCCTGTGTTATCTAAAAAAAAATGAAAAGACAATGAATAAAAATTGTCCAGGTGTTTCTTCCCCTAGATTTTCCATTTCACCTGTGGTCTTGGATGACCACATCTGCATGGGCCACATGGACTGGTTATATCGACTCAATGTTTCCTTAAAAAAAAGCCACACACACACACACACACACACCCAGCCTCTACTCAAAGGTTTTCATGAGAGCTTTTTGGTTCATAGGAAAGAAATTGGCCATTTTCACTTGTCCCGAAGAAGTACATACTCATACTCTGCATAAATGAATGAAATTGGCAGAAATAAGTAACAGTGGGAAATTTATTTGGGGGGTGTCAATAGCAGACAGGATGGCCATGTGTCCTACTTCATGGAGATCAGCTCTCTACTTGAGGGTTGTTCAGTCCAATCTCTCACGCTCACCATTCTAAACAAAAACAAAAACCTCATAGGACAACTGGAAGAAAACACAGAATTCCACAACACTGATGGAAGTTGGTAAAGTTTTCCATCCAAGATTTGCTTGGCCCCCTGTACCAAGAAACATCTGGCAATTCCCCCCCCCCCGCCACACCTTGTGTTCTAAAGACTGTCAAGTTTGCTAGCAGGTAGTAAGATGTTGCTGTCACAGAAAGCCATTAACCATTTGGTTGTTTCCTGAAGAGGACAACTCTAATAAAAGGCTGTGAGATGTTTTACTGACCTTCTTAAAGACAGCACCGTTAGAAGTATAAATAAAACTAGCATGGTGAGAACCAATTAAATATCTCCCTCCCTGAGAAAGAACCAGGAATCAGGGAGAAAACAGTACTGCAGCAATGCATAGCGACGTAATAAGTCGGTAAGTACAGGGTGGAACTACATCAGCCATCAAATAAGATAGAGCCAGCCATTGTGAAATTCACCAAACTAGCACAGAGGCGCCAGGTTGGCCCCCCAGAATGTGGTGACATCACACAAGCACAGGGCTGGGTCAAGATTGAGGGGGCCTGGCCCCCTTAAAACAAATCTGGAAGGGGCTGATGTACCTTTGGCCCCCAAAAGCTGGTGCTCCTGCTTTAGCACACATTTAAGCAGCAGACAAATTTCTCAACATTTGTCCATTTGTCGTCTCTCCTGGTTGCCTGACTTCTCCTTCCATTCCCCTCTCAAGCAACTTTTCCTTATGACTTTTCCATCCTCCCCCTGCCTGAGCTTATCACCTGCCGCACCTCAAGGAGATCTTACTACAGCAAGCCAACTTTGCACTGCATTATGGCTCTCTGATAAGTTTTCTGCCTGGTTTCCTAAAAGAGAAAAACACCCAGTAGGTCCAGAGGAACCGTTTCTGAGCTCCAGGCTTAACCAATAAAGCGCAGTCCATCTGAGCTGTCTAGACAATATTCTTCCAGGACAAATACTTGGGCACTCTTACAGTAAAACTGTCTTAAGAATTAACTTTTGCTTTTACCAGTATTACCATTGCAAAACATGATTTTGCCTGAAGGCATCAGTTTGAGACCCTACTAATAATAAAACTGCCATGCCAGTGGCCGAAATTAGGAACTACAAAAGAATCATTTCACAGCATTGCAGCTCCAAACAAAAGCATGTTATAGTTTCAGAAATGTTTTAATGGAAGACTTAACTTAAGGAGTACAATTTTTGCAGTCAGCAGAAGGATACAAGGAGTGGAAGTGCAAGATATGGAGAATGTGGAACTTTATGTAATGAATTCTTGCTCACCACTGCATTGAAATTCCTTTTACTTTGGGGGAGGGGTGTTGTGTGTGGTTTTTTTGTCACATGACAATGGAAAGACGCAGAAGTTGGAAGAACTAACAGGAGATCACCTAGGCGCTCAAACTATGGAGTTTTTCAACAAAGCATATAGCACAGTAAAGAAAGAAAAAGGAATGTAAAATGTTATTTATAGTCATAACCAATCATTTTCTACACAATGTATGGGGGAATTTACGTATGTGTGTATGTATATTTGTATGTGTCTATTAGTATGTTTTAATATTAATTTTTTTCAATAAAAATAAAAAAGGCTGTAGGACAACTCGGGCACTGCTTCAAATACTAAACACCAGTTTTTGGAGAGACACAATTTCATTGACATAATAGCATTTGTGTTGGAAGGAAGCAATCACCCCTTGGGGACAGCTGTCTGAAAAGCCAGGATTCCATAAAATACCCATAAGCTAAACTGATTTAATCTCCTCATAAGGTGTCCAGAGAGGTGGGAGAGATTTAGCAACTTCATTTCAGCAGCTCCTCTTCTACTCAGGAACTATTTGTTTTCTCGATATCCAATCCAGATCTGCTTTGCCACAGCTTGAAGCCACTGCTTCTTCCCCCAATTTCTCCATCGTAACTTTCTCTTTAAAACCAAGCAGTTCAGTTTTCATTGCTTTTTCCTGGGTGAGGGCAGGGGTGACATACTGAGCTGGATTGAAAGAGGCTATTACTTGATTGCTTACCTAGAGCTTTCAAGAATTTGGTGTAAACAGACAATGCTGCTTCTAGCAGAGGAACCCAACTCAGTCTACCTGCTGAGTAAACTGAAATGGTTAAGTGGTCTAAGGCAGCTGATAGCACAAACTGTTTACGCTGCCTCTAGCCACCATCCTGAAGGTGCATCTGGTAACCAGCCCACACAGCTTGTGTGGCCAAATCTTCAATAAAACAGGTCCCCTATGTAGCCCAGTCACTTACCTCCTTCAAGTTATGTCCTTTGCCCAATTCCTAAGCACCAACTTTCACATTATACATAACAAAACAACACAGTCACTTGAAAAACCACAACAACTTCTATATAGATTAGAAAATCACTTTGCTAAGATAAAACTCATGCTCCCCATTTGTTAATCTTGAGATCTGTTGCAATTAAGTCCTAACTCCTTGAACCAGCAATCAACCAAAGTCCACAGCAAATTCAAAAAGCTTTTATTATAAAAGTGTTAAATTTCTTTACAGAGCTACCATAAACGCACAATAGCATAGTTCATATTAAAATGTATGTCATCATGCCACAGCATAAACATTACTTTTCGTTAGCTCATGAGAGACTGGAGAGGCGCAAAAAAAAAAAAAAAGATCAGCAAGTTTCTGAACTTGCAGTTTATGTACACAAGATGGAGATTTGTGGATGTTTAGATGTAATCAGAGAGGAAGTACTATAATTCTAGGTTTGTACTCTATGTGATGCATTTGTGTGCGCACACAAAAATATGGTCACAAGGCAACTAAATAGCCTATTACTCTATCTTTTCCATAGAAATATGTAATGCTACCTTATAGTTCCATTACGAATTGGTAGCAATTGCGTACTATATCGAAGTATAAGCACATAAATATGGGAGTATGCACACAGGTGCACATGCTGAGATTGTGATTGGAGTTTTTTAAGAGTCTGGTGTGAGTGCATATAAGTATGAACATTTTCTGTGCCAGCAATTCCCAAATTTATCTTGTCACTCTCCCCCACTGATGACAGTTTAGCAGGTGTGCTATTGCAACAACCAGCAGTTCAGCTGTCACCTGGTAGGCGTAGGCTGGCTTATCAGTGTTTAGCACGTTTCCAGTTCTATCACTCCAAGCCACAAGAGATCACAGCCTGATTCTCTCTATTCACATTCTCACAGAAGCCTATTAATTAGAACTACAGTAGGGTATAGACTGCTCTCTGGTGGTACAAGGTGACATAATATTTAACTATCCAAAATGTTTAAATGGAAACTGAAAAGTTCCTAGCCCTAGGATACAGCTGCATGAAGGACAATATACAAATGCCCTAAGCGCATAAAAGTAGAAGCGGAATGACAAACTTTGTGTGCTGAAAACCCATTGTCTCCTGCAAAAATGAGTCTGAAGAGGTTAAACAGAAATCCTCCTGCCTACACTACTTGAGAGCCTTGCTGTATTCCCATGCTAGAAGATGCCTTGCTCTGACATTGTGAAATAAAAAATGAAAGCTATAAACTGCAGGATTTTATTTCGTATGTGCAGTATGGAGAAATTTAGTAGTTGACACATATAGTACAAATAAAGCAACTGCCTGTTCCTAATATGAGATACCATTACAAAGAATAAAAGGATGTGCACATTTATACTTCCTGAAGTCACTTTCCTCGGCTATGTGCATAATGTGCTAGACGTAGCATAACCAAGGATCCTTTCTGACTGAAATATACTCGGAGTCAAGTGTGAACTTCATGCTCTTTATTCAGCTCATAGTAGTGAGGAATGCAGTTTCCCCAAAACGTTTGCTTTATATACACTATTTACACAATGGGCCCCACGTGATTGGCTAATTCCGGGATACTCCTGTATGCCAATCAGAGTGAGGATTCACTTCCACCAGGAGCTGGATTGGGTGGCTCCTGCAGACCAATCAGACTGCTGCAATCCAATCCTATTGTTCTGGGACCAGTCAGACTGCTGCAATCTCAATCCTATTGTTCTAGGACCAATCAGACTGCTGCATTTTGGATCCTATTCAACTCAGTACATAACACTGACCCACTCCCATTTGTCAATTAAAGTCCTTCATGAACTAAATGGGGTGGTTTGAGAATGTCTTTTGTCTGTATTTATCCTGAACATTGCTGCCTGTGTACTTTCAGCCTGCGGAAGACTCCCACATAACTTGTTCACATAGAGGATTCTGTTGTTTCTGTGAAGCTGTTGAAATTTTCTGTTTCCGCAATTTCTGTCCTCATTTAGAAATTATATCTGTGCAGTTAGACAGGCATCACTGTTTAACTTGAATCTTTCTAGCTTCCTTTGACTTGAATCAGAAGCCTGGAGTTTAGCAATGAACTTCACTTGAAGAGGATGTTACTCACAGGCTTAGGTCCTCGAGGTATGTGGCTTTTTAAAGGTATCCTACTTTGAGGTCTGACCCGCTCAGGAATATTGCAGACCTGGATTCCATGTTCCAGAAGATGCCATCACATGCCCAATGGGATGATGTGGTGGTTGCAGCCATTGATCACTAAAGAGGCAAACACCTCTCAGCCTGTTCTATCTCGTAAGAAAAGTGGAGCAAGTGGGTCCATTGCTACACATACTATATCCTTTTAAATCCGGTAAGAGTTCACCCATACTCCTTTCCATGTCTGAAATGTCCATTGTTCATATAAAGAATGTACTATAATAAGTTTAGAGGCAAGAAAAATATTTACACAATCGGAACACCATCATCCTTTTTAGTTTTTTAACAGTACTGAACAACATTGGAACCTTTTTTTGTAGACGAGACACACTGTCTTCCTCCTACCCTCTCACATCAACCGCCAAGTAGGGAAAACTTAAAGCAGATATTTTAGAAATGTGGGGGAGAGATCTGGAGAAGGCATTAATTCTTTAGCAATTCCAGATCTCTGCATAGTACACAGATACTCCGCATAAGGTGGAGTTGAGCAAAATCTGTACCTAGCTAAAATTTCAGCCAACTTGCTGAAAGCTTTCTTGGCGTAGCATGATCCTACTGCGAAAAGGCTGCAGCTCTCTAGCAACTATAACAGCTTCTCAAGAGGGCAGCAAAACATCAAGAGAACAGAAACATTTGACTTAGCTTTTGGAAACAGCTACATATTTAATCCTCCTCATGACTAAAAAAAAGAAGAAAAGGATCAAAAGTCATCTCCTCTTTTCACCTGTTTTATATTGAGATGGACCTCCTCTTCTGAGAGCCCACTACAATTTTAATATTCAGCAAGAGCTGAAATCTGGATAGCAAAGTTTGTGGCAATGGTCTGCCACAGCCAAGGCAACAGTCAAGCATGCCATTTGGAGAGAATTCTTTGGACAGAATGCAAGATATAAACGTAAGTAATGTAATGAAATATAAAGTGTGCAATTCTCACTAAACACTCAGAAGCATGTATCCATGGAGGAATGCAATGATGCAGGGGCACATCCCTTCTTTCTTCCATGCTTCTCTCACCTCACTCAATACTTGTCTGTCATGGTTTCTGCAGTGAGACTTAACTTTATTGCTTAACTTGTGCACTTTAGCTGAAGTTTATGTCCAAATAAATTACCTATGTATAACTATTCCAAATTTGATGCAATAGCTTAAAGACACCAAGGTTTAAAAAAACTCACTTTGTCAAAAGGAATTCCGTATTTTTTCAGTATCGATGGAGAAATTAACGTCATCTTATGGCGCAGGAAAGCATCACATCCTTGAGAGCTGCTTGGGAAGAATCCTAGAAAAGCACAAGTAAACAGAGAATTGTACCAATCACAGTGAGAACATTTTAATTACTTGCTGTATTCCCCCATATATAGTTCAATTCCACTGTCACCAAGTTATGTGTTTCCCTGCCCCACCTTCCCTACAGTTAGAAAGGCAGAACAGCAAGTTAGGTAATCTGGCGACATTCTGACACAGGTTAAGTGATGCTACAGTTTACAAGGGTGAAGAGGAGAACTGAACATGGGGATTCCATTTTCAGAAGCAGCCCTGAGTCCCATATAATACATATTTCTTCCCTGAACTAGACCTAGCATTTAAATAGTAAGTCAGACATGCTGAATGACTAAGCCCTTCTGTCCATCTGAGAAACAGCAATACTTTAACAGACCAAACTCTGGTCCAGGAGCCTTGCAGTCCATTGTCTTCTCTGACAGGAGTCTGCAGTACAATGAAGGGCCTAGCGCAGTTGGTGAGGTAGCAGAGCTAAGGATTCTAGTTCTCCATAAAAGGAATCTGAATCCCATGTTTCAGGCATCAAGTCCTCTTGCCTCTGTCAGTGTTTCCCAGGGGAATGAACTTGTGAACAGCTTTGTGTCTGCAGGATCCCTGAGGCAGAATCTTGTGAACAGGGGAACAGCTAGCCACGACAACTAGGGACTGGGACATGACAGATGCAGGACACTCTACCGGACAGTCTTTTACATTCATAACATTGATCCACATGCAGACTGACTTATCTGCATCAGGGTATTCAGTTGGGCGATCCTATGCCCGATCAGTGCTTTTTCCCAGAACATTCTCCAAGGTGGCACTTAACTGTAACTTCACAGTGAGTACTAGCACCTATTTTTCTAGACAAAAAGTACTGTGCCCAATTATTGTCTTTTCAGCTGAACCGTGAGGGTTCTAGATGTGTAAATGGGTGCCAGATTGTAGTCTTATAATACTATAAAACAAGCATTTAAGACAGCCAAACCATTGCTTCATTTGCCTAGTAGTCTCCTGTACAGTGCTACTTATTTTAGGAAACAATACCATTAAAAATTGTATCTTCAAATGCAGGAATGTGAAAGCTATCCCTTAGCAATATATGTCAGATGAACTCATCACACTTAAAAAAATATCTGTACATTTGTGCTGCATTAAATAAATTAAATTTTAAATTAAAATCAATGAAGAAAGAAGAGTCTATTTAAATCTCCTTCTATATGGATTTGTAATCAGGGCCTGAACAAATGTGGTGACTGGTCATAAGTTAATTTAAATTGGAAACCCACTGGAGTAAGGTAATGCACAGTATATTAAGCCCAGCATATCAGTTTAGAATGTATATTTACAATGACCCTGGAAAATTATGCTCTATATCATCTCAGCAGGAGGGGGGCGGGAACACGCACACACAATGGAAGAGACATGCTTTGAAAGCCAATCTTCTATGAATATGTTGAACAGGTTTTACTATTAGACCCAATACTATTTTTGCACAAAATCCATACCCCCAACATTTAACAGATGAACATAAGACTATGCTTGTGCATAAATAACTGGGTGGGCAGGTCCAGAGATGGGCAATAGCAGGCAGAAGGCACACTCAGAGAAGGTATTCAAGACTGGAGGAAGGTGGAATCAACCATTAACCACCTTGACATGATAAATAGTGTAATTATTCCACATTAAAGTGATCTCAGCTACATAGCCTAAGGTTGCAGCCTCTGCCTGCTCCTCCAAAAGCTGGGCTATCCTGTTAAAGGGATCTGGGAGGAGTTGCCTATGTCCTTATGCCCAAATGGGAGCCAGGGCTCATGGGACGCCCCCAGATGGTGATCCCTGTGGGGGTCACCCTATCTGATATAAGTCTTAGGAACCCCTGCTTATGGATTGACCTACAACATCACTTCCAGCAGGCGGGCTGGAAGAATTCGATTGTCCCATGCCCAAGCCTAACCTCTTTCATCTGTATTCAATAAAGTTGTGGCCTGTTTCAATCCGAATCAGTCCACGTTGTCCTTCAATTCATTTGGGAGTTGGGGACAGAGGTGCATGGCGCCCAGGCCGGCAACCTATATTTCAGATTGTTCAATATTCCAGTTCATCACAGATCTCAGTCTTGCAGGATCCGTGATAACAAAAATAAAGCTTATATTCTTAGAACCACCCTCATTGTTCCAATTCACTGTTCAGACCTAGGAACAAATGGTTTGTTAAAAAAGGAACATCAGAATTACAAATTATAATAGTATTGTTAAGGACTGCCTGATTCCTTATGCTCCAACCCGATCACCGAGATCTGAAGAGTTCAGGCTTTAACAGGGACCAAGGCTTTAGCTTGCCATGCCTTACCCAGTTAAAAGAAGTCCAGCAGTCACCATTCCTGCTTTATTTTAGACATCTTTGGGACAGGCCTTTGGAAACTGATTTTTTTTTAACCGAACCGTTTTATCAACATGTTACTGATTCTCTTACCAATGTTACTGTTGCTATATTATGTTTTAATGTTGTGTGCCATCTTGTTATATGTACTATGAGAGTGTGGCTTCATTTACGCCCTTAAATCTTAAAGGAGGCTTTAAAATGGCTCAGGGGGATCACTGTTCTATACAAGGAAAAAGAAACCAATTGCCTGTACAAAAAGGACTCTCTGAACCGTAAGTAGTTCTGAGTGTGCATGCATCCAAATTAATCTGTCCCCAAGATCAATACAGGAAGCAGAGGGTTAATCGCCACTGCAAAAAAAAAAAAAAACACAACCTGGCTCAAATCTTCTCCTGCTTTCCATGTCCCACCCCTACAAATTTCAGTTTAAACACTACAGCTAACAGCTTGTTTTTCTTTTATTCTTATGCTTTTGGCTCTGGGCTCCCTAATAGAGAAGGGCAGGAAACAAATGTTCACCTGCACTGGCCTAAGGAATGAAAGGAGAGCATGCAGCCAGTTCAAATCTTACCTCTTCCACTGGCTGCATTCACAAGTTCAAATCCTGATTTATTAGTTAGGATATGCATGAACTTAACGCATTCGCATGCAGCCCCTTCCCAGCTCCACTCCCCAATTCACACATATTGAAATAAATCAGGAAGCCACAATGCTATTATGTCCTAGCATTCTGTTTTGGACATATTGAGCCTTTAATTTCAAAATAGGGAACTCATATTCACCCTTTCACAGGACCTGAGGAACACAGAAGTATTATTTAGCACATATGAACTGGGCATATATTGTAACCAACTCTACAACCTCAGCACTGAAATATTTCTGAGAAAATGGTGGATTGAGATAACAGGAGAGATGTCATCACAACAATGATGAGAGAACAATGAAGTCTGATCGAATTCTCTGGAGCCTGTGAGGACTAATTATTGTGTCAAATTTTATTAAAATTCAGAGCTAATTAATTTTCCACACACTTCTTTAATCTTCAGAATCATCAAATCAAAAGGTCCTCTTTTAAAATAATCAAAAGCAGCTCCCCAAATGCAGAGTTATGTTTCTCAACTGCTGGAGACACTGGTGGTGCACAATTTAGATAAATAATCATCGGCCTCAGGACATATATTTCATTTCTCCCAGTAGTATCATTACAACATAATAAAAATCGCCATCATGATTTATAAAGCCTCAATTCCTCTTGCTATATATACCTTATTAATGTCATTTAAAGTGTATAAAACATGTTTTCCGAAAGAGGCAATTTAAGAGACAGAAATAAATTAGTACTAGGAACAAACTGAAACCTATTTAGAGTAAATCAGTATAGATTTAAAGAAGAAATAAATTGGCACATAAGAAATTTGATTTCTTGGATGAGTCAGTTCAGCACCCAGACCCACTATAGCAAAGCCAGAACATTTCAATCCACGTAATGGGAAGCAATGGGTAACGACTGAACACAAAAAGCCCCAAAGCATGGAGATCACAGCCTCAAGATGTTGAAAAATTATTCTGTCACTTCATAGACAGCTAAAGCCAAGAAGCAAATTTACTGCTGTACTCCCAAAGAGCTTGGCACGTTATAAAACATCCATGCATTTTCAAATATATACAATAAAATACTGCATCCACCCTAACTTTACCCCAAATATTCTGATGCAGCTTTTAATATCCATTCTGAAGCCTGAAAAAGTGACTCACAAGGCAAACTCAGTTTTACAAAGATATGACAGAGAGAGACTACAATAAGCAAATTTAATTTTCACTAAATCTATATGGCCCTGCCAGGGGAAACCACTGTCCTGAGTAGGATGAGTGGACCTGCCAATTTTTGTTTCTCTCTCTGTCTACTTTTTCCAATATTAATTTCAGTTCTCCACATCTCCATGTCAATTTGTGATTTATTTATTTTTAAATCACATTTGCATTTATTGGCATTTTAGTCCTGATCTCTCTAAATATACATTTTGTATGCAATTATAACTAATATACACATTTTCAGGGTGCCGTTTCCCTCAGTATACAGGATTTTCAAAATTTTCATCAACGTATGCATTCTATGTACACTTTACTCCAGTTTATGCATTTTTATGTACATGCCTTGGCTCAAGAACTCTCTTGCAAAATATGAAGAAGTATGAATTTCAAATGAAGATTGTGTCTCAGTTCAGGTATTATTGAAATGCATACTGTACTTAAATATATTCCATTTTATTTTAAATGCTGTTTGAATCAAATTACTCCCCTGTCCTTAGTCCCAGGCCCTTTCTACTAGGACAGGGATCAGAAAACTTTTTCAGCAGGGGATAGGTCCACTGTCCCTCAGACCTTGTGGGGGGCCGGACTAATTTGGGGGGGGGGGAATAATAAATCCCTATGCCCCACAAATAACCCAGATGCATTTTAAATAAAAGCACACATTCTACTCATGTAAAAACACCAGGCAGGCCCCACAAATAACCCAGAGATGCATTTTAAATAAAAGGACACATTCTACTCATGTAAAAACACGCTGATTCCTGGACCGTCAGCGGGCCAGATTTAGAAGGCAACTGGGAAGGATCCGGCCCCTGGGCCTTAGTTTGCCTATGCATGTACTAGCACAACTACGTATGGTTGTGCTGGATTTGCTAAACTTACCTCAGCAGATATGATTTTGGCTTCACTTTCTTCCAGTCTGCATGTGCACAGTGCAATATGTGGGTTGCACTGACCTTAAGGACTAAGCCACATCCACAGGTCATGGAATGACCTGTAAGAGCTGTTCGACAGTGGAATTTGCTGCCAAGGAGTGTGGTGGAGTCTCCTTCTGTGGAGGTCTTTAAGCAGAGGCTTGACAGCCACCTGTCAGGAATGCTTTGATGGTGTTTCCTGCTTGGCAGGGGGTTGGACTGGATGGCCCTTGTGATCTCTTCCAACTCTATGATTCTATGATTCTATGAAAACCTATCTTAATTTCCCCTTAAAAGTACATCAAGTAACTATATAGAAACAAACACACACACATGCACACACAAACACTGGTACCTGGACTTATGGGTGGGCAACCTATAGCCCTCGGCTAATTTCATGCAGGTGACAAAAGGAGGAGACAAAAATAAAACAGAGGTGGCAGAAAGAAAGGAAAGGAGGTGACCCATCCCTGATTTGCAGACCCCAACAGGTTACCCCCGAAAGAATGTGTCCCTCAACAGATAAAAGGTTGCCCCTACCTTAATTCAAACACAATCGTATAGCATAAATTGGCAGATCTACAGATTGGAGTTCCATTTCTCAACTATTATTCACTGACTACATATCATAGCACATGTAATATGAACTTTGTTTCAGTTTCAACTCTGTTGAACATAACTGAACAGCATAAACAAATGCCTCTCATAAAGACATGAATGAGATTACAGGATACAGTATATGAATCCAGATTCAGGTAGGTAGCCGTGTTGGTCTGACGCAATCGAAATAAATAAATAAATTTTAAAAATTGTCCAGTAGCGCCTTAGAGACCAACTAAGTTTGTTCTGGGTATGAACTTTCGTGTGCATGCACACTTCTTCAGATTCACTGAAACAGAAGTCACCAGACCCTTATATATAGTGGGAGGGTGGGGTGGGGTTTTCCTCAGAAGGGTAGTAGGAGATGGGTGATTGATATGAATGCAAGTCATTTATAATTTGTTGCTGTTACTTCCATTTTCTTCTGTATTTTCAAGCCAACATTGTCAAATACCTTAAGAATTCTGTGATGTTATAGAGCAACATAACTAGTTTCAAAATTGCAATAACAGCTCACTTGAGATTTTTATTACATTTGTGTCTGCGTAAAATTGAAAGAACTACATAAATGAGAAAGCACCTGAAGGGCAAAATCAAACTGCTGCCTTTATTAGATGCAAGTCTAATGTCTTTCAGATAAAATATTTGTAGGTGCCATAGTCAATCAAGTTTTCAATGGATTCCAAAGATGAAAGCATTCATGCATAAAAGGCAATGTGATAATTATGATAGGCAGACAAGATAATGGAAAAAATCCTAGCCTTCCTTTAATTTTATGTATCAAGTACAGACTTGACCTAGATAACCTGCAATGCTTCACCACATTTACTGCATTATTTTAGCATTTTAATTATTTAGGAAAATTCAATTAATTCAGTAGGCATCTGGTAAGCAGGACCAACCTTCCTGCATCTCACAGCTTTTTTTAGATGCTGCAATTCTGCACAACACTTTTTAATATAAATATGTAATTAAGCCTGAAATCTATTCACTCTGCAAGTTTATTAACCTTTGCTGATTATGCAAATTGTAGCTGTGAGGCTGTCGTGACATTTTCATCATTTTAAAACAGCTTGTTTTTAAAAATTCCATTGTAATCTTTATGGACAGTGAGTACAGTATGAAGATCACATTCACCTCATCCCCAAATCCTGGTAGTGACAAAACAAACTCGCCCAAAAAGATAAATAAATGAAAGAAAGAAAGATGAAATGAAAAATACAGCTGGAAGAACATTAAGATTTTTGCTTATACACTACTAAAACCACCTTCTGTGTTTTAATTCACTATTCAGGCCTAGGAACAAAACAACTTATTTAAAAAAGAACAACAAAATTATACTATTTGTTAAGATGACCGGCATTTTTACAAACACACTGGCAGGGGCATGGAGAACGGCACACAGCAGACTTTGGGTGGGGAGCACAGCTACTCCAATGCTCTAAATCAGCATGGCATTTTTAAACCTCAAGGGAGGCTTAACAATGGCTCAAGGGACTACTGTTCTGTACAGGAAGAATAATCAATTGTGCATATAAAAAGGGCTTTCTGAACCAAAGCCCCAATAATCAAAGATGCATGTTGGAGTTACAAGTGTACCCCTAAATTTTAAATGTTCTTCTCATTAGGCATTAGTGCATATGATGCCTTATGAGGAATGGCTTAGGGAGCTGGGTATGTTTAGCCTGGAGAAGAGAAGGTTGAGGGGTGATATGATAGCCATGTTCAAATATATAACAGGATGTCATATGGAGGAGGGAGAAAAGTTGTTTTCTGCTGCTCCAGAGAAGCGGACACAGGGCAATGGATTCAAACTACAAGAAAGAAGATTCCACCTAAACATTAGGAAGAACTTCCTGACAGTAAGAGCTGTTCGACAGTGGAATTTGCTGCCAAGGAATGTGGTGGAGTCTCCTTCTTTGGAGGTCTTTAAGCGGAGGCTTGACAGCCATCTGTCAGGAATGCTTTGATGGTGTTTCCTGCTTGGCAGGGGGTTGGACTGGATGGCCCTTGTGGTCTCTTGCAACTCTAGGATTCTATGATTCTATGATATCACACTTGAAGACTTCTACACATGCAATGAAACCTCCCCTTCCCCTTTCCCACCTCAAAACTGCTCTGGGGGGTCCTCAAACCCTCTGTAGCACTTAGGGGGGATACACACAGAGGAGAGGAGAAGAAAAGAAAGTCTGGTTGCACAAATGGAAGCCTATTCCAGCCGCTGGCAGACATCACTGGATGTCACCCATTAGTCAAGGTTGTGAAGCTGAGAATTTGTGCTGTAATGGTTTAGTGTTGCTTGTTTTAATAAATTAGATATATTTTTATGATATATGAATTCATATATGTTCATGTATGTTCTTTCTTCACAAGAGGCCTGTGGGTCTCCAGTAAAGCTTCTCATAATAACCTCCATTTCTTTTCTTTAAAAAGCACCTTTACATTTGTATAATACTGCACTGTCCTCAAATGTATACCAGTGATTGCCCCCGCTGTAAAAGCTGTTCAGTAGTGGAAGGAATGATCGTTTAGCTTGGAAAACAACAGGCAGTGATAAATTTATTAACGTGTGAAGGCGCATGGATAAGAGCTCCTTCATTTTCTGTATTTAACACAGTGCTCTTACTTTTCCTCCATATTACTGTTTCACTAGTTTTTTGGGAGTGGACTTTATGCTAACAGTAGCCATATTAATTGCTTAACTTTCAGGAAATGCATGTATAATGTTATTTCTGCTGTAAATTTCTCCTCTAATGCTCCTCAACTTTTTGTATTTTTATGCTATAGCGGTATATAACTGTTTAAATGGAGAAATAAGAATTACTTCTCATATCACCATTTCCATTCTAAGTTGAGCGGCAGGGAGGGGCAGTTTCTAAGGGATATTACTTGTAACGGAAGAGTAGAGGACCCCCCCTGTCCTGTCTCCAGTGCAAAATACTCCCTTTAGCCAAGAGCGATTTGCAGCAAAAAGGAGTCACTGACACTTTATCATGTAACGCCATGTATAAGGTATTGCTTTGCCCCAAAATTGCAGTCGTGGTATTATTTCCAGCTAAGTATTCTACTCACAACCATAATATAGGTACAGTAAGAATTGCAAAGCAGTATACATCCCATCACCTCCTGGCAAATAGAAGGGGAAGAAATGGAGGCAGTGAGAGATTTCACTTTTTTGGGTTCCACGATCACTGCAGATGGTGACAGCAGTCACGAAATTAGAAGACGCCTGCTTCTTGGGAGGAAAGCAATGACAAACCTAAACAGAATCTTAAAAAGCAAATACATCACCTTGCCGACAAAGGTCCGTATAGTTAAAGCTATGGTTTTCCCAGTGGTAATGTATGGAAGTGAGAGCTGGACTAAGACTGATCGCCGAAGAATTGATGCTTTTGAATTATGGTGCTGGAGGAGACTCTTGAGAGTCCCATGGACTGCAAGAAGATCAAACCTATCCATTCTTAAAGAAATCAGCCCTGAGTGCTCACTAGAAGGACAGATCCTGAAGTTGAGGCTCCAGTACTTTGGCCACCTCATGAGAAGAGAAGACTCCCTAGAAAAGACCCTGATATTGGGAAAGATGGAGGGAACAAGGAGAAGGGGACGACAGAGGATGAGATGGTTGGACAGTGTTCTCGAAGCTACTAACATGAGTTTGGCCAAACTGCGAGAGGCAGTGAAGGATAGGCGTGCCTGGCGTGCTCTGGTCCATGGGGTCACGAAGAGTCGGACACGACTGAACAACTGAACAACAACAACAACAACATGCATCCAATGTTAAACTGCTCCTAAACTTTATATTAAATATGAATTTAGACAGAAATGACAATATATTGCAAAAATAAGGATATAAACATATGACTTCTTCAAAATCATATGATTTCCAAAGACAACAGTCTTTGTTTTTAAAAGCAATTAAAATGGCAACCACAATTATGAGATGCCTTTCTAAAAATATGGGACTTTCGAACGGAAAGTCTTTGATATATGTATCTTACCTTGAGCTAGTCGTTCAAGTCGTTTTCCATGTTCTGGAGGGATAGCATACCTAAAATTTACATTAAAAGAAAACAGAAAAGGGTTCATAATCACCATCTACCTACAAGACAAATCTGCACAGCTAATATAGCACACACAGAAATTCATTCTATGTATTTTTTTGAAACCACTTTTCTTTACAAAATAGAATTTGAAACAGCTAACATCAAGTTTTTTTAAAAGTAACAAAAAGTTCTCTGGGTGGCCTACAATAAGTAAAAAAAAAAAAGAAAAAACTTGAAATACAAAGACAAAATCATTAGGAAGTGGGGAAACCTACAATAATCAACTCAAACAGAATTCAGTGCATCCCCAAAACAAAAAACAGTTAAAAGAAAAAAGTTTACTCAACGTAAGTTGTTTGAAACACCTGGTACCAAAAGGACCAGATGAGACTCTCTGGGAAGGCCTTTCTGTAACCAGGGTGCTATTACTGAAAAGCCCTGGTCCCAGGGTTACACCCACAGCCACTGGCGTAGGAAGGGTGGGACGTAGGGGGTGGGGCACCCCGGGCAGTGCAATCCCGGTAGGGTTCCATCTCGGCTGCCCCCCACCTGCACTGCGTGCCACGCCCCCAGAACGCGCACCAGCCCCGCCCCTTCCTGCTTCCCGCCCCCTGTGTCGGAACATGAAGCTCCGCCACTGCCCACAGCCCTCTGGGAAACACGCTTTTCCTGACTATTAATTAATGTGGGCTTGAAATATAGGCGCTTCTTTTTACTTTTTCTCAGAATTGTTAAAAACTGCATGTTGCCATTGACAGGCTAGATGCCACATGTCAGTTTATAGGCAATGCATAATGAGTACTAAAATATCACCAGTGAAAATGCCAGTCCTTTCTTGCTTGAAGTTATTTGAGCTGCTTTTAGTTTCAAATGTTAAGTACCTGCTGAGTGCTAAGCACATCAATAATAATGTTGACACGTAAGATATTTTGCTGTCAATGGATATCCTTTCAGTGTGGATACACTTTTAGTGGATATACTTCGGATTTATGCTTTCCCACACCCCCCACACCCCTTCTAAATTTTGATATTTAGTTACCAGAACCTGGCTTTCTTTATTATTATCCAAACATTAGTTTGAGATACCTATCCCAGATATGCAAGCCGACATGATAGGTGATTCATGTTATCAAAAACTTCTCAACAAAGGCTTTTCCATCACATCTATGGATTCCATTATTTTATAGTGGAAGAATATGAATCAAACTCACAGGCAAAATAAATTCACATGGTCTCTGTTAATTACGCTAAAAATGCAAGAATTTCCAGTGGGGTAGTTGCCTTACTCTCTTGAAGCAAAAACAGTAAGAGATTTGTGGCACCATAAAAAACTTAACAACTGTATTATGACACAACTTTACAGTCAGTTCCATCAGATTCATGCTAAAAATGTAGTTTCAATTGTGCAGTATAGCTCTGTTGAAATTGTGTAATGTATATTAAAACTGTAATATAAAGTATTACAAAAAAAAGAGCACGAAGGGGAAAACCATTGCCCATGGATTATTTAAATAAATGAAATAAGAGGGTGTGGTTATTGGTCGTTATATAAATAACACTGAATACCACCTATTCAAGCACCCTAGTTCCTCAATACTTCTTTTCAATTTGCTCCCTTTCAAAGTGTTATTTCCATACAGAAAAAAATGGGCGATTAAGATTTAAGTTCCCTTATTTGCATATATTTGAATATTAAAAGTTCCACTCATTTTAACTGAATTGGATTGCACACAGAAATGATTATGTAAGGAAACCACTGTTCCAGATGATTGGAAGCACTGATTGCCTGTGTGTGTATGTGTCTACTCCAGAACATTGTTCACCCTAAATTACTGGTAAGGTAATTTACAGAATATATGTCCAAATGGCTCTTAAAAACATTTCTCTTTTGGAACAATGTTTTTCATCAAACTTACTTTGGGACTAATGGAACCCATACTTGACCATAAGCTGAAGTAGCAACTCTCACTGGGCGACAAACAGATTGAACGTATTGTCCTTCATAAGTAACTAATGGACCTTTAGAAAAGCTCAGCCAAAAAAACCACAAAACCCCTCTTCCATCTTTAGTACAATATATGATTTTTCAGATGAAGCATGAAGTCCCAAAGAACATTTCTGTATGTGTGTTCATAGACAGTTAACATGAACATAAACTGCTTAAGCAAATAATTTAGCTCTTTGGGGTGTTGTTGTTAGAATATATATTGTATATTCTGTAATTTTGTGAAATATTGTGACATAATTTTACAAAGTTCATAGTCTCTGCTCTGCTACAGCTGGGTATAAAATTTGTTGAATTTGAAAGTAAGCTCATTTCAATGAACATTTATCTGAATCTGAGGCATCACAACCATTTATTAAAAGGACTCTAAGCATAAAAGTGAGTCAACACCAAAATTAAATGCAGCAGCCAGTAAAGCAAGATGAACTTGCATTTCTGTTCCAACTGATACCAAGAAGCCAATGCAACAGGGGTGCCTAGGGAGAATGGTATAAAGCACAATCATAACCATGTCTAATCAGAAATCAGCCCTATTGAATTCAATGGGGTTTACTCCAAGGTAAGTAAAGTAATGGGACGCGGGTGGTGCTGTGGGTTAAACCACAGAGCCTAGGGCTTGCTGATCAGAAGATCGGTCGTTCGAATCCCTGCTACGGGGTGAGCCCCCATTGCTCGGTCCCTGCTCCTGCCAACCTAGCAGTTTGAAAGCACCCCAAAAAGTGCAAGTAGATAACTAGGTACCACTCCGGCGGGAAGGTAAACAGCATTTCCGTGTGCTGCTCTTGTTCTTCAGAAGCAGCTTAGTCATGCTGGCCACATGACCCGGAAGCTGTACGCCGGCTCCCTCGGCCAGTAACGCAAGATGAGCACCGCAACCCCAGAGTCATCCGCGACTGGACCTAACGGTCAGGGGTCCCTTTACCTTTACCTTTAAGTAAAGTTAGGATTGCAGTCTTAATCTTTTTTTATTGTATGATCAAAGCATTCAGGTTCTAGAAGACAATAATGAAAAGGGGGTATAAATAAAAGGAGGCTACTTCCTGTTTTCATGTGGTTTAAGGCTACTCCAGCTTTGAGAAATGGGTTTCCAAGATCTCTAGTAGGAAAAGGTGCCTTAGAATTTCTGATGTGTATTTATAGGAGTCCTCCGGGTATGTTTAGCCTCCATTTTTTATTGCTGCAAAACTATGGGAAATAAACAACCCATCGGATCACTAAGTGACCTCTAGGACTATCCAAGCGTAATATTTCTTTACCAAATACTCAGGATTGCCATCCTATACCATTTAGGCACTTCAAATGTTATACTACAACTGCAGGGATGAATCCACAGCCAAGTGTTTCCCACGTTTCCAATGTAACATTTAAACGGCATTTTTATTCTTAGATATTAGTTTAATGCACTGAAATAAAATAAATCTGAAATCTGTTTTAGTAACGTGATAATAAAACATATACCTGTAGTTTCCATAGTACATTATATGAATATTGTATTTATTGTATCATATTTTGACTATCATTGAATAAACCTGATATTTAAATTTGAGCTACCTACTTTTAAAATGTTCAGCTGCATTATCTGAAAATGCTGCTTTTCTTTACTGGAGTTACAATACAGTTCAGTTTATAAAAATCAATCATTTCAAATCAATGCATACAATTAAAAATGAAAACCCCAAACATATTTTACACCAATGATGTGAACCTAGAGTGCTGTACATCATTACTGTCAGGAAAATAATAGCTTTTTTGCCCATTTAAATGAAAGCAATTAGCCTTGAAATAGAAACTGGTCAACACACTCGTAGTTCTGCAAGGAAGAAGTGCTACATATTTGTTTAGTGCTTGGTGCTTCATTCTCATCTAAATACAGCTGAAAGGGAAGTATTGGTGGTGCAAGGTCACACAACTTTGGCACTCATACAATTTAAAAAAAAAAAGAATCTAAAGCACAATGCCATTAATATCAATACCACTGCATTACAATATTCAGCTTCCTTTACACAGAATGCAGAAACTATCTTATTCCCAGATTCAAATATTTGACCTCAGAAATAAACCCCATGCCTTTGACTGTAACTTACTTCCCAGAAAGCTTACTTATATTTAAATTAAAATGTACAGGGTGCTATTGAATTAAGTTTTATGCAGAACACTGAAATTAATGGACCTAACTTAGTCATGTTTATTAATTTTAGTGGGGTTACATGGAGTAAAACTTAATGGAATATCATCTGCAGTTCTCTGAGTTTCACTGGAGAAACATGGCCAAACATGTGTATGTTGTGTACTTGTAATGTCATTTTAGTTCTCATGCGTTCATTTATATGTCCTCTCTGGCACACAGCCTCACAGCTGATTACTGTTGTGATACTGCAGCTTCCTAATTTATCTGTATCTCCTTCCACCATCTGATTGCCCATTGTGTCCATTTGTTACCAACAACTTAATGCCTTGGCAGGAACTAAGCATTCTGTGATATCACTGGAACCAGCCAATGACAGCAGGTGGAGCAGCTTAAAAAAAATCGGTAAGACTTATAGCCTGCATTCCGGCCTTTTAATTTGCATATCGCTGATCTATTGGATTCTGCCTTTAAAAAGAAGTTATTCCAATGTTTAAGGAAAGGATTGGAAGCCATTGGGGAATAGCTGCAGTTCAGTGGTAGAGCATCTGCTTTGCGTGCAGAAGGTCCCAGGTAGAGTTAAGAGAGACTCCACCTGAAACCCTGAAAGGCACTGCCAATGCTGAGCCAGATGGCCTAATAGTATAAGGCAACACACTATGTTACTATGGCTCTGCAGACATTACTAGTCTGAAATTCCCATCATCCCTGACTACTGACCACGCTGGCTAGGACTGATGGGAGGTGGAGTCCCAACAACATCTGGAGGGCCACAGGTTGCCCAGCTCTACTTTAATGCATTCTTCTTTTCTCACAAATCTCAAACTCCAGATGTTTCACACATTTCCGACTGGGCTGGATCCTTCTGTTATTCACATACAGTGCCCTGGAACAAATGCCTGCTTAACCTTCAGAAACCAATAAATATTTTGGAAAACTGATTTTCCTAAAGAGTTAACTTGCCAGGATTTGGGTTCCCCAAAGTGGAGGTAATTAATGCTGTAGAGATCCATATCTTCAGTATGCCATGCAAACGTTGTCTTCCACATGCCAAAATACAGATACGGGGTGTTGACTCCCTCAATTGAGATTCCGCAGTCTTCTTCTACGACATCCAGTATAGTATTAAGATGAGCAATATTCCACTCGTTAACATTCTGAAAGGAAAATATGGGGACACAACTGATTAATGTCAAAAAAAAGATTTTAAAAGGGGGAAAGATATGAACAAAAGCAAACTTGCACCATCAGCTTTTCACTGAGAGGGCAAAATTCAAGACAAAAGAGAGCTGTCCCACAGGACTTGAGGGTGACTGTTTATTTGGATATAGGACAAAGGATGGATTCAGATGCATGTTAAAAACAAAATCAGTCTCTTAGCAGCAGTTACTATTTCAACATTAGTAGGAACTACTCTTTGCTCAAGCACTGTCATTTCAGTATTGTATCTCTTGAACTAGGTATACTTTTAAACAAAAAACCATAACAGGAATAGGAGTTAAGTACTGTACTGTAGTGGCCAATTATGAAATAAGGTGCAAATGCAATAGCTCCTTAAACTTTCTACCTTTTTTGTAGCAGAAAACACACAGAGATCTGTTGCACTAGACTAGACAAAACCTAAGAAAAATATGTCTGTTATTAAGAACTCCATAGTTCAGCTTTCTTTGTAGAACTCCACAATTTGTTCTAAATGACAGCTACTACCTTAGGATATTTCCAAGTGTACAGAAGAAGACTTCATCAGTAAACAAAACAGACAGTTATATCCATGAAATACAATGCTATCAGTGCTTTCAAGAAGTGCAGTTATTACCACAGTAAATCACGAAAGAAAGGTTTGCTTTGATTTTGCAGCTTTCTAGAAATAAAAGCATGAGTTTATACCCTATCTTTAATCCTCTGTTTAAGATTTTACTACTACACTTTCCACCATTCCTCACTCACCCCCATAAAATATTAGCTAACTATTGATAAACCTATTTTCTATAAATACATTAACTCCGACATCAAAATATCACTAAATTTAGGGGTCATATACCTCTGACTACCAGACATTGAAGGCAATTACTGGGATGGACAATCTTCATTATGCCCTGTGAACTACCTTGGTTATTGTTGAGGAGTTTAATAATAATAATAATTCAGCAGGCACTCTTTTAGCTTTAGGTAAATTGCAACAATTACATGCTCTTTGCAAGCAGTACAGAGGAAGCAAGACTTAGCATAAACTGGCTGCAGTCATTGGGTTGTGTCCAGTGCCAGTCATACTCAGAGTGGCCACAATGAAATGAATGGCTGTTGACTAACTATGATCCATTAATTTCAGAGTATAGCTTAATTGGATAGATGCCATTAAGACATCTTACTTCATGGGACTGAGAAGTGCAAAAACTACACATGTATTCTAAATGAAACTTTAAATGAAAGCACAAGCCTCAGTTCAGAATGATTTACCTTGGCAAACAAAAATTGCCTTCCGGCTTGCACTCCCTCCACCCTCATTTCTCATATGAGGCACCTCTGAAACTCAAGTCCAAAACAGTATGAACTTAGAATCCCTTAACTTGATTGGCACATGAGGTTCGCCGTTGCCCCAAGACTGTCCACGTAAAACTGTTGCAGGAAACTTGGGAATATTGCAACTTGTTGGTTAGCATCCTACCTTTTGTTCTGAAGCTTCTCCCCCCCCCCCTGCCCCCAGCTTCAGTTATATCCTAAGGGACCGCCTCTCCTGGTATGTCCCGTGTAGGACCTTAA